>NC_066317.1:69904189-69914189 GCF_022539315.1 Serinus canaria | reverse complement strand
GTCCCTTCTTGTCACCACCCCATTATTGTCACCATCCACATCTTGGTGTCCCCATCCTGTCCCCAGTCCTGGTGTCCCCATCCCAGTGTCCCCTTTCTGTCCCAGTTCCACTGTCCCTTCTTGTCACCACCCCATCATTGTCCCCACCCCCATTCTGATGTCCCCAGACTGTCCTCATCCTGGTGTCCCCATCCTGTCCCTATCCATGTCCAATTCTGTCCCCATCCCACTGTCCCCACCCTCACCCCGATGTCCCACCCTGTCCCCATTCCAGTGTCCCCATCCCATCCCAGTGTCCCCATCTTGGTGTCCCCATCTCCATCCCACTGTCCCTTCTTGTTCCCATCCCTGTCCTGCTCTGTCCCCAACCTAATGTTCCCATCCTGTCCCTCTTCGACTGTCCCCATCCCAGTGTCCCCATCTCCCTCCTGGTGTCCCCATCCCAGTGTCCCCATCCTGTCCCCATCCCACTGTCCCACCCTGTCCCCATCCCAGTGTCCCCACACCATTCCCTTCCCAGTGTCCCCACCTTGTCCCTACCCTTCAGTCCCTTCCTGTCCCCACCCCGTTGTGCCACCCTGTCCCCATCCCAGTCCCATCCCACCCCAGTGTCCCCCCTGCCATGGCACTGGTGACTCCGTTGGGGACAATGGGGTGGAGGACACACAGGTTCCCATTCCATGTCCCTCCCTGTCCCCATCCCAGTGCCCCCATCCCATCCCGGTGTCCCCATCCCAGTGTCCCTCCCTGTCCCCATCCCAGTGCCCCCATCCCAGTGTCCCCATCCCATCCCAGTGTCCCCATCCCAGTGCCCCCATCCCATCCCGGTGTCCCCATCCCAGTGTCCCTCCCTGTCCCCATCCCAATGTCCCCATCCCATCCCAGTGTCCCCATCCCAGTGTCCATGTCTGTCTCCATCCCAGTGTCCCCATCCCAGTGTCCCTCCCTGTTCCCATCCCGCTGGGGGTGACACCGGGATCCCTGGGTGGGAACATTGGGGACCCCCGGGCTCGTCCCTGAGGTCACACGGGGTTTGGGGACATCTGGGGGACCCCAAGTGGGGTCAGCCCCGGGTCAGGATGGGGGGACACGGAGGGGGATTCCAGGGAATGGGGATCCTACAAAAAAAGGGATCCCACAAAAAAGGGGTTACATGGAAAGGGAATCCCATTAAAAGGGGATCCCACAAAAAAGGGGGTCCCAGAAAAAGAGGGTCCCAAAAGAAAGGGGGTCCCAGAAAAAGGGAATCCCACAAAAAGCAGGTCCCAAAAAAAGGGGATTCCAGGGAAAAGGGGTCTCAGGAAGAGGGGATCCCACAAAAAGGGGATCCCAGAAAAAAAGGGTCCCAGGGGGAAAAGGACCCCGGGGATCCCACAAAAAGGGGATCCTGCAAAAAGGGGATCCCACAAAAAAGGGGTTTCAGGGAGAGGGGATCCCACAAAAAGGGTCAAGGGGGAAAAGGATCCCACAAAAAAGGGGTTACGTGGAAAGGGGGATCCCAGAGGAAAAGGGGTCTCATGGAAAGGGATTTCCAGGGAAAGTTGGTCCTACAGAGAGGGGGTCCCAAGGACAGGGATCCCACAAAAAAGGGGTCCCATGGATGAGGGGATCCCAAAAAAGGGGGTCCCATGGATTAAGGGATCCCACAAAAAGGGATCTCATGGGGAGGGCATCCCATAAAAAGGAGCTGCTGTGGAGGGGAGGATCCCATGGAAAGGGGAATCCCACAAAAAGGGGTTTCCCATGGAAAGGGGAATCCCACAAAAAGGGGTTTCCCATGGAAAGGGGAATCCCACAGCGAGGGGCTCCCCACGGAAAAGGGGGATCCCCCAAAAATGAGGATACCACAAAAAGTGGGATCCCACAAAAAAGGGGATCCCACAAAAAGGGGATCCCACAAAAAGGGGTCTAATTTAGAAGATCCCACGGAAAGGGGGATCCCACAAAAAGGGGATCCCACAAAAAGGAATCTCATCTCCAGGACCCCATGGAAAAGGGGGACCCCACAAAGAGGGATCTCACACTGAGGAGGTCCCGACCCCACAGAAAGGGGGTCCCACCTTATGGGACAACACAGGAAAAGGGGGGTCCCCCTATTCCCCCCATTCCCATAATCCCATTCCTGCCCCGCGGGTGGTAATCAGGGCAAGGAAGGAGCTGGAAAACGCCGGGAAACGCCCCAAAAACGCCCCGAAAACGCCGCGAAAACGCCCCAAAAATGGTCCCGCCACCACCGGCACAGCGCGGCCGGGGGGGAACCCCAAATCCCCCCAAAAAAAACCCCAAATCCCCCCTAAATCCCCCCAATCCCAGCCCCGGGCAGGGGGGCTGGGGCTGAACCCCCGCGAGTTAAAAATACGGGGCCGGCGCATTAATTAGCATCGCTAATTACCATTGAATATGCAAATGCCCGGCGCCGCTGCCGAGCACCTTCTGCTCGCGGCGCATAAATTTGAATGCGCAATTAGCATAATCGTGGCTAATTAATGAGAAGCGTCAATTTTCGCTGCCGGGTAATTTGATTAACGCCGCGAGAGGGGCACTTAGCGCGCTCTCAAACCAGCGGGGCTGGCCCGGGGGGGGACACGGGGACACGGGGGACAGGGGGGGCTCCGCGGGAGGGCTGGGGACACGGCTGGCCCTGCGTGACCCCCCGAGAGGGATGGGGACAGGGGACACCGAAAGTGACAGGGATGGGGACAGGGGACACCCCGAAAGTGACGGGGATTGGGACAGCCCGAAAGTGCTGGGGCGGGTTGGGGACACCCCGAAAGTGACAGGGATGGGGACAGGGGACACCCCGAAAGTGACCGGGATGGGGACAGCCCGAAAGTGCTGGGGCGGGTTGGGGACACCCCGAAAGTGACAGGGATGGGGACAGGGGACACCCCGAAAGTGACCGGGATGGGGACAGGGGACACCCCGAAAGTGACGGGGGTGGGGACAGCCCGAAAGTGCTAGGGCGGGTTGGGGACACCCCGAAAGTGACCGGGATGGGGACAGGGGACACCCCGAAAGTGCTGGAGCGGGTTGGGGACACCCCAATAGTGGCGAGGATGGGGACAGGGGACACCCCGAAAGGGACGGGGATGAGGACAGGGGACACCCCAATAGTAATGGGGACAGGGGACCCCCAAAAGTCCTGGGGCGGGTTGGGGACACCCCAACAGTGACGGGGATGGGGACAGAGGATTAGGGACACCCCAAAAGTGACGGAGATGGGGACAGAGGACACCCCAAGAGTGATGGGGACAGGGGACACCCTGAAAGTGACGGGGATGGGGACAGGAGACACCCCAATAATGAAGGGGATGGGGACAGGGGATTGGGGACACCCCGAAAGTGACGGGGATGGGGACAGCCCGAAAGTGCTGAGGAGGGTTGGGGACACTCTGAAAGTGACAGGGATGGGGACAGGGGACCCCCAAAAGTCCTGGGGCGGGTTGGGGACACCCCAAAAGTGACGAGGATGGGGACAGGGGACACCCCGAAAGTGACGGGGATGGGGACAGGGGACCCCCGAAAGTCCTAGGGTGGGTTGGGGACACTCCTGCAAGTGGGTGACCCCACAAAAGGGATGGGGGCAGGGGACCCCCAAAAGTCCTGGGGCAGGTTGGGGACAACCCAATAGTGATGAGGATGGGGACAGGGGACACCCCAAAAGTTCTGCGGGGGGTTGGGGACACTCCTGCAAGTGGGTGACCCCACAAAAGGGATGGGGACAGGGGACACCTCGAAAGTCCTGGGGCGGGTTGGGGACACCCCAAAATTGACGGGGATGGGGACAGGGGACACCCCAAAAGTTCTGGGGATGGGTGGGACAAGTTTGGGGACACTCCTGGTGCTGGGTGACCCCCCCAAAAGTCCTGAGTGAGCCCTAAAAACCCTGGGAGTGGGGAGAGAGGATTGGGGACACCCCAAAAGCTTTCGGGGGCAGATTGGGGACACCCCAAAAGTGCTGGGGATGGGGACAGGGAACTGGGGACACCCCAAAAGTCCTGTGGCAGGTTGGGGACACGCCTGGCACTGGGTGACCCCCCAAAAGTCCCGTGGATGGGGACAGGGGGTTGGGGACACCCCAAAAGCCCTTTGGGGACACCCCAAAAGTGCTGAGGATGGGGGGACAGGTTGGGGACACGCCTGGCACCGTGGGACCCCCCGATAGTCCTGAGGCTGAGGAGGGGACACAGGGACATTTGGGACACTGCCACCAACCATCGGAGTGTCATCTCCCAAGGGGACACCAGTCCCGGGGAGGCCCTGTGACCCCAAAAGCGCCATCGCGGGGACAGCCCCAGGACACCTGCGGGACAGGGGACACGGGACAGTGACAAGGGGACAAGTGACAACCCCGGGGTTGGCTTGGCGCCACCAGGGAGGGGACACCGGGACAGGCAGGAGGACCCCGGAGGGGACAGAGGGACAACGGTGGCCTCGGGGACGGGGACACAGCCACCCTGCGATGTCCCCAACTCGCCGGTGCCACCTCCATTATTGATGCGACATCTGTCACCCCCTGGGGACACCCGGAGTGCCCTCTGCTGTCCCTTGGCTCATCAGCATCATGTCCCCGAGCTTGGGGACACTGCCGGTGGCTGCCACCCCCTCCAGGTCCCCCGATGTCCCCCGAAGTCCCCAATGTCCCCAATATCCCCCAATGTCCCCAATGTCCCCAGCACCTGTCGATGATGACGGGGTCCGAGGGGGTCTCGTTGCGGTTCCCGCAGCTCTTCTTGTCACAGCAGCGGCTGGGCACGGGCACATCAGGTGACATCAGGGGACAGCGAGGGCTGAGGGACCCCCAAACCCCGGGGGGGACACGCCAGGTCCCCGTGTCCCACCCTCGGACCGCCCCGTCCCTCAGGGGTGGGGACAGAGGGGACAGCAGGGAGGGGACACGGCGGGGGGGACACTCGGGGATGTCACTTTTCCACCCCTTTATGGCGTTGGGGACAGATTTGGGGGTCCCGGGGGCTCCGTGTCACCCTCGGGTGGCTCTGAAGGGGTTGGGGACCCGTCCCTGTCACCCCCGGGTGGCTCTGAAGGGGTTGGGGACCCGTCCCTGTCACCCCCGGGTGGCTCTGAAGGGGTTGGGGACCCACCCCGGGGCTCCGTGTCACCCCCAGGCGACCCCGCAGGGCCACCCGCGGTCCCCAACCACGAGCGGGGGTCCCCGTGGGGACACCGGGGGTGGCCTGTCCCCTGTCGCGGGGTTAATTAGCGGCGCTGGCTCGGCTCGCTAATTAGCGCGGGGTCGGTACCCACGAGCGGGCGCCGAAGGGACCTTGGGGACACCCCTGTCACCCCCCGGCTGTCCCCAGCCCACCTGCACATGATCTCGTGCGTCAGCAGCACCCGGCACATCTCGGGGTTCTTGTCCTGCCCCTCGTAAATGATGGCCTGGAGGGGACACCGAGGGGACAGCCGCGACACCGGGGTGGCACCAGCGAGGCGCTCCCGAGCCCCGTCACCTGCGCCACCTCCCCGCCCCCGGCCAGATGTGGCCGCAGCGACATCCAGATGTCACCCTCGGGTGGGGCCGGGGGGGGCTGGGGGAGTTTTGGGGGGATTCGGGGTCTCGGTACCTGCTTGGACATGGAGTCAATGAGGCGGACGTACAAATCCTGCTCGGTCCGAAGCCCTGCGGGGACAGCGGAGGGGTCACCCCGCTTGTCACCTCCCCTTGGGGACACCCCAAACCCCGCCCGGAGCCCCCCCAGACCCCGCGCCCACCGTTGCTGTAGAGCAGCTGCAGCCGGTAGTGGATCCCGTTGTTGGTTTTCTCCCCGTTCTGCTCCTGGAGGGGGTTTGGGGGACAAAAGTCACGGCGACGGGTCACAGCTGGTCACCCGATGTCCCCTCCTGGTCACTCCATGTCCCACCCACCCCGTTTCGGGGTCACTCGTGCCGCGATTTGGGGTCGCGCTCCCGCCTCAGCCGCAGCTGCCCCGCCCCGCTGCGAGCAGGGGCGGCCCCGCGGCGGTTTTGGGGGTTTTTTTGGGGTGGTTTTGGGGTTTTTTGGGGTTTCTCACCCTCTCCTTCTCCACGAAGTCGATGAAGCAGGTGCGCTCCACCTCCACGGGCTGGCCCTGGCGGTCGTACATGGCCAGCACGAAGTGGAAGAAGTTGGACTTGCGCAGGTTGGCCGGGGGCTGCTTCTCGAAGTGAGCGCGGGCCAGCGACACCCCGCTGCGACAGGCCACGGTGTGGGGACAGCCGCGACAGCGCCACGGCCACAGCCCCGCCACCGCGGCACAGGGAGCCCCGCAGCCGGAACCCCAAACCCCGGGAACCCCAAACCCCGGGAACCCCAGTCCTGGGGATCCCCAGCACCGGGAACCCCCCAAACCGCGTCCGGGGGACCCCCAGGACAGCGACCCTCAGTGCCCCATCTCGGGGACCCCCAGCACCCCATCTCCAGGATGCCCATCCTCATAAACCCCAGCCCTGGGGATCCCCAGCACCGGGAACCCCCCAAACCGCGTTCGGGGGACCCCCAGCACCCCATCTGCAGGATCCACATCCCCGAGAACCCAAATCCTGGGGACCCCCAGCACCGGAACCCTCAGTGCCCCCTCTCGGGGACCCCCCCAGCACCCCCTCTCTAGGAACCGCAGACCTGGGGATCCCCAACACTGAGACCCTCAGGACCCCACCCCGGGGACCCCCCAGCTCCCCGTTCTGGGGATCCCCATCCCCTAGAACCCAAATCCTGGGGATCCCCAACACAGGGAACCCCCAACACTCTGGCATGGGGACCCGCAGCACCCCATTCCCAGGAACCCCAAAACCTCCTCCGTGGGACACCAGCATCCCCAGCACCCCAGTCCTGGGGACCCCACCACCAGGAACCCCAAAACCTCCTCCGTGGGACACCGGCACCCCCAGCATCCCAATCCTGGGGATCCCCAGTACCGGGAACCCAAATTCTGGGGACCCCCAGTACCCCATTCCCAGCACTCCCAGCACCCCATTCCCAGGATTCCCATCCCCAGGAACCCCAATTCTGGGGACCCCCAGCACCCCATTACCAGGACACTCGGAAATTCAGCACTGGGACCCCCCAAAATCTCCTCCAGGGGACACCAGCGCCCCATCCTGGGGACCCCCAACACCCCCTCACCCCAAGATTGGGACACCCAGAAACTGCACCGGGACCCCCAGATCCTCCTCCATGGGACCCCTGGCCCCCTTCCCAGAATCCCAAAATCCCAAAATCCAAAATCCAGTCCTTGGGAACCCCAACACTCTGGACTGGGACCCCCAAAACCTACAGCACTCTGTCCCCAGGGCCACCAGCCTGTCCCCAGCACACCACCCCTGTCCAGAGTAGGGGACACAGATGGGGACATCCTGGCCCGGGCATCGGGGACACGAGGGACAGAAGGGGACAGGGGGGACATTCCCCCCCCCCCCCAAGCCACCCGCGCTGCCACCCCTCAGTGCCACCTCTGGGCTCGCCGCTGTCACCGCTGCTGTCCCTACCCCGACACCCGCGGTGACAGGACGGTGACAGCAGAGCCACTTCAGGGACGATGGCTGCAGCACAGTCCCCGTCACTGTCACCGTGTCCCCACCGCGTTGGTGGCCCCTGTCCCCACGGTGTCCCCTCGGCAGCAGCGGAGCGGGTCCCCAGTGTCACCCCGGCCACAGCCGGGGCCACGCGCGAACCCAGCCCCTGGGGACCTTGGCGACACTCTGGGGACATTTCTCTGAGCACAAGCTCCTTCAGCTGCTCCCCGGGGTCCCAAATTGTCCCCAGGGTCACCCGCGGGGTCCCAAACTGTCCCCAGGGACACCCGCGGGGCCACACCTGGCGAGGCGACAATACCTGTGCGCGGCCACCACAAACGGGTCACATCATGTCCCCACACCTGCCAAGTGGACACCGCGGCGTGTCCCTTGTCCCCTCCCCGCGCTGGTGGCTTTGCTCTCAGGGTCCCACCGCCGCGGGGACACCTCTGTCCCCTCACTGTCCCCCCCTCGTACAACGGGACAGCGGCACCCGCTGCTCCTCCCAACCCCAAAAATTCCCCTCCGCGCCCCCCAGATGGCCTCGGTGACAGGCGGGGGGTGGCTCTGGCTGTCGCCGCTGTCCCCCGCCGTGTCCCCCCCGCGCTGCCAGCCCCGCCCGCCGCGTTAATTAATTATTAAAGGCAATCAAGCATTTCCAAGCAGCCGCGGCCCCGGCGCTTCCAGGAAAGCGGCGGCGGCCCCGGGCACGGCCCTGGAGCGGCTCCCGGGGGGCTCGGGGGGCGTGGGGACCCCACCCCACCGCGGGGACACCGCGTGGGTCACCCCGGACCCGCAGGGGGACCCCGGAGCTCGGTGCCAAGCCTTTGGGGACACTGCGGGACGGGAGGTTGAGAGGGTCCTGGTGCCACCCCACAGCGTGGGAACTCGGTGCCAACCCCTTGGGGACACTGCGGTGGCCACGGGGACACGCGAGGGGGACGCTGGTGTTTGTGGGGTGCGGGTTAACACCCCCTCTCCCCCCCCCAGCCAGGTGTCCCCACGCGTGGCACTGCCAGCATGGTGGCACACGCCCAGCTGCCACCAGGGTGGCACAGGGAGGGCGGGAGGGGACACCCCAAACTGCCCGCTCGGTGACACATCCCTGTCACCACTGCCAGCCCCGGGTGTGTCCCTCTGTCCCCTTGCAGGGGTCCCGGGGACTTTTTGGGGACACGGGGACAAGGCCAGCACCTCCCCAGGACCCCCGTCCGGCACTGCTGTCCCTCAGCTGTGTCACATCGTCACCGCCGGGGGTGGCTGTCACCGCGGTGGTGGCCGCGCTGGGGTCCCTTTGGGGGATGGGGGGAGGTCCCTGAGGTTTTCCAGCATCCCAAAGTTTTGGGGGGACCCCAGGGAGCCACCATGACCGCTTAGGGACACCCCAAACCTGGCAGAGGGGACAGCAGGACAGGGGTGGCACTGACCCCTCTGGGCACAGGCGGGAGAGAGGGACAAGGGACACTGAGGGAGGGCAGGGAATGGGATCTGAGCCCCCCAGGAGGGCAGGGATGGAATCTGAGCCCCCCAAAAGGGCAGGAATGGGATCTGAGCCCCTCAGGAGGGCAGGGAATGGGATCTGTGCCCCCCAGGAGGGCAGGGAATGGGATCTGAGGCCCCCAAAAGGGCAGGGAATGGGATCTGAGCCCCCCAGGAGGGCAGGAATGGGATCTGAGCCCCCCAGGAGGGCAGGGAATGGCATCTGAGCCCCAAAGGGCAGGAATGGATCTGAGCCCCTCAGGAGGCAGGGAATGGGATCTAGCCCACAAAAGGGCAGGAATGGATCTGAGCCCCCAGGAGGGATGGAAGTGGGATCTGAGGCCCCGGAACACGGCAGGGATTTGTCGGCACTTATGATTTGGAGACAGCTGTTGTCCCATTCCCCTTGGCACAAACCCCTGGCAGCCGAAACCCACGGGGATCCCGGGATGCACCGGGATAGGGGATCCAGAGGCCCAAGGAATGCCAGGAAAAATGGAGGTGGGGGGCACACCTTGGGATGCCCATGGAGCCCGTGGGACCCAGGACACCAGAGTGCCCACGGAACCAGGAATGCCCACGGTGCCCACAGGACCTGGAATTCCCGTGGATCCCAGGACACTCCCAGAGCCCAGGATGCCCACGGGGCATGGAATACCCTGGAATGCCCACAGCTGATGCCCAGGGTGCCCACAGAACCTGGAATTCCCGCGGATCCCAGGACACTCCCAGAGCCCAGGATGCCCACAACCCCTGGAATGCCCGCAGTGCCCAGGAGGGCTGCAGAGCCGGAGATGCCCCTGGAATTTGGGATAGCAGCAGAGCCCGAGATGCCCGTGGAAATCTGGGATGCCCAGAGAGCCTGGCACACCCACAGCCCTGGGATGCCCAGGGAAGCTGGGAAACCCGAGGAGCCCGGGATGTCCAGAGCCCTGGAATGCCCAGAACCCTCGGGATACCCATAAAACCCGGGATGCCCACGGCCCCTGGAATTCCCGTGGAGCCCGGG
>NC_066317.1:69861999-69903689 GCF_022539315.1 Serinus canaria | reverse complement strand
GGTCTCAGTTGGACAGGAAGTCCATGGTGGCATCTCCAGGGAGGTCTCAGTTGGACAGGAAGTCCATGGTGGCATCTCCAGGGAGGTCTCAGATGGACAGGAAGTCCATGGTGGCATCTCCAGGGAGGTCTCAGTTGGACGGGAAGTCAACAGTGGCAGATTCCAGGGATGTCCCCACAGTGCCAGGGCCCCTTAGCCCTGGGGACAGGACGTTGATGGTGGCACATCCCAGGTCCCCTCAGCTGGACAGGATGTCCATGATGGCAGGTCCTGGGGGTGTCCCCATGGTGGCAGGTGGTCTCAGCTGGAGATTAATTCAATGGTGGAGTCTCCAGGAAGGTTTCAGTTGGACAGGAAGTCAATGGTGGCACATCCTGGGTAGTCCTGGTTGGACAGGAAGCTGATGGTGGCATGACCCAGGGACTCATCAATTGGACGGGAGGTCAGTGGTGGCACATCCCAGGGTCCCCTCAGTTGGACAGGAAGTCAATGGTGGCACGTCCCAGGGTCCCCTCAGATGGACAGGAAGTCAATGGTGGCACGTCCCAGGGTCCCCTCAGTTGGACAGGAAGTCGATGGTGGCACGTCCCAGGGTCCCCTCAGTTGGACAGGAAGTCAATGGCGGCACATCCCAGGGTCCCCTCAGTTGGACAGGAAGTCAATGGTGGCACGTCCCAGGGTCCCCTCAATTGGACAGGAAGTCGATGGTGGCACGTCCCAGGGTCCCCTCAGTTGGACAGGAAGTCAATGGTGGCCCTCACGCTGCGCGCCGTGCGTGTGTCCAGCGCCGTCACCTTGATCTCGGTGTCCCCGAACTGCATGCTGGTGCGGATCTCGCGCCGGCCCCGCGCCTGGCCCGCCTCCCCCGCGTCCCCCAGCTCCAGGCTGATGGTGCCGCACTTCCTGACGCCGGGGTCGGTGATGTACACCACGTCATCGGTGTCACAGCAGTAGATGTTGATGATGGTCCGGCGCTGGCCGGGCCGGGCCGGGCAGTAGCTCCGTTGGACCACCTCGCCCAACGCCACCGACTGGTCCACGGCCACGAACTTCTCGAAGATGTCGGTGCACCAGTTCTTGCCCTCCTTGACCAGCAGCTTCTCCCGCGGGTGCTTGCCCTCCACGAACTTGTTGAGGACGCCCACGCCGTAGGTGAGCGGGGAGCGGCGCACCCGCACCACGCCGGGGTCCAGGCCGAAGAGCACGGCCCCCTTGAGGATGGTCAGCCCCACGTCCTGCGGCACGATGACCCGGCAGCAGCGGCCGAAGGCGGCCTGCACCGCCCCCTGCAGCATGGCCGACTCGGCGAAGCCGCCCACCAGGAACAGGAATTTGATGCCGTGGACCTCGGGTTTCTTCAGGAGGGCGTCTGGAGCGGGGATAAAAGGGGAGGGTTGGGGTTGGGATGCGGGAGAAGGGGTGTGGGGAAGGGGTGGGGGTGGGGGAGTCCGGGAATGGGGGAAGTTCCAGGGATGGAATGGGGCCGAGGGACAGGGAGGGGTCCAGGGACAAGGAAAGGTTTCCAGGGACAATGGGGTTCCAGGGATAAAAGGTTTCCAGGGACAATGGGGGTTCCAGGGACCATGGTGATTCCAGGGATAAAGGGTTTCCAGGGACAATGGGGGTTCCAGGGACAATGGGGGTTCCAGGGATAAAAGGTTCCCAGAGAAAATGGGGGTTCCAGGGACAAGGGCTAGTCCTAGGGACAATGGGGTTCCAGGGATAAAAGGTTCCCAGGGACAATGGGAGTTCCAGGGACAAGGAATGGGAGATCCAGGAATGGGGGAATCCCAGGGACAATGGGGGGTTCCAGGGGTGGAATGGGTTCCAGAGATGAGGGTGGTCCCAGGGACAAAAGGGGTTCTAGGGATAGGGAAGGTCCCAGGGATGGAGGGGGGGCTCCCAGGTACAGGAGGGTCCCAAGGGCAGGGTTGGGATCCCAGGGACAAAGGGGATCCCAGGGTGAAGGATTGTCCCAGGGATGGGTGGAATCTCCCAGGCGTGGGAGGGTCCCAAGGATGGGGGACTCATAGGGCCAGGGATGGTCCCAGGGACAGGAATAGTTCCAGGGATGAAGGGGCATCCCCCAGGGATGGGAATGATCCCAGGAATGGGGGTGGGACAGGGACAGGGGTTCCCCAGGGATGGGCGTGTCCCCAGGCCCCACCGATGTGCTGGATGATGTGGGTGATGGTTGGCTGGAACAGCTCGTTCATGACCTCGGGGGACATCCGCAGCATCCCTTGGGACGACCACTTCACCAGGTTGACACTGGGGACAGACAGGGGACACGGGGGTGACCAGAACTCCCGCCCGGTCCTTCCCTGTCCTCTCCACTCCCACCCTATCCCACCTTTCCCCCCTCTCTTGCCCTCTCCCACCCCGACGTCACTCCCACCGTGTCCCCGTCCTCCCGAGACGTCCCCAAGCCGTGTCACCCCTCACTTGCTCTTGCGGAGCGCGGTCTCCACGTTGTGGCCGCGGTGTTTGCGGTAGAAGTCGACGAAGGAGAAGGGCAGGGAGATGTTGAGGGGGCTGGAGCGGCTCGGGGCGGCCGCGCGCTTCCGCGCCTCGAAGGCGATGGTCAGGTCCACCCAGGCCGCCGGACGCTTGGCCTTGAAGGTGGCGATGAAATCGTCCCCAAAGATGCGGCACAGAAGCTTCTCGAAGGCCAGGTCCACGCCCACGGCCCCGTAGGGACCTCCTGAGGGACAAGGGTGGGGTCAGGAGGTGGCCCCGTGGTTGCCGTGTCCCCATGGCAGCCATGTCCCCCATCTCCATGTTCTCCCACATCTCTATGTCCCCCACATTCCCATGTCCCTATGTCCCCATCACCATGTCCCTGTGGTCCCCATGTCCCCCGCCATCCCCGTGTCCCTGTGGCACCCACATCCCCATGTCCCCCATCCCCATGTCCCCGTGTCATCCTGATGTCCTCATGTCCCCCATCACTGTGTCCCCCATATCCTCCACATCCCCATGTCCTCCATATCCCCCATGTCCCCCCCAACACCATATCCCCACATCCCCCACATTCCCATGTCCCCATGTCCTTCATCCCCACATCCTTGTCTCCCCCATGTCCCCCACGTCCCTGTGTCACCCACATTTCCATGTCCCACTTCCCCACATCCTGAGGTCCCCACACATCCCTGTGACACCCCTACCACTGTGTCCCCACGTGCCCCATCCCCATGTCCCCAGGTCCTCCCCACACCCCTGTCCCCTCCACCCCACCCCTGTCCCTCCTTGTCCCCCAGTCCGTGTCCCCTTTCCCTCTGTCCCCTCTCTGTCCTCCCGGTCTCCCTGCACTTCCCCACCGCCGCCACCAGGTGGCGCCACAGCCACACCCACCACGCTTTCGTGGGGCCGGGGGTCCCAGCCCGGATTTGGGGTCCCAGCCCAGGATTGGGTTCCCAGCCCCGGATTTGGGTTCCCAGCCGGGGTTTGGGGTCCCAGCCCGGATTTGGGGTCTCAGCCCGGATTTGGGGTCTCAGCCCGGATTTGGGGTCATAGCCCGGGTTTGGAGTCCCAGCCGGGGTTTGGGGTCCCAGCCCGGGTTTGGGGTCCCAGCCCGGATTTGGGGTCCCAGCCAGGGTTTGGGGTCCCAGCCCGGATTTGGGGTCTCAGCCCGGGTTTGGGGTCATAGCCTCCGATTTGGGGTCCCATTCCGGGTTTGGGGTCCCACCCGGGTTTTTGGGCCCCAGCCGGGTTTTTGGGTCCCAGGAGGATCCCGGAGCGGGGGAAAAAAGGATGAGTAGGGATCCTCATCCCACCCGAGGCTTTGTAGAGCTCCTTCAGCGTCCCCTGCGGCTTCTCGATCTGGTGCACGGTCAAATCCACCGTCCCTCCGCCACAATCGGCCACGATGTACCTGTCACCTGGGGAGGGCGACAGCGACACACTGGCGGTCCTGAGTGACCCCCCCCGCGACACCCACCCGCGGGGTGGCAGCAGCCGCGGGGACACAGGGCTGCGTTTTCCCGGAGAAAAGGAAACTTTACCCAAAATATTGGGAACTGGGCCGGGCGGGGAGACGAAGGGATGGGATGGTGGCAGGGAGACCCCGCCCCTGCTGTGCGGTCAAGGGACAGACCCCAACCGTGTCACCCCCATGGCAGGAGCGCCTTTGGGTGCTTGGAGGTGGCTCTGCCACGAAGGGGACATCCAGGGGCGACGCCGGGATCTGGGAATCTCCAGTGGGGACCCGCACCCTTGTCCCCCCCTCGTACCTGCCTGCATCTCCGACCAGAGCTCGCCCACTCCCGACTCCACCAGGAAGGTGCGGCTGTGCCGGGATCGCCGGAGCTGCTCCCGGGCTGGGGGACAGAGCCGGGGGTCGGCAGCAGGGTCAGGATCCCCCCATTTTCATGGGATCCACCCCATTCCCCAGGATCCGCCCCATTCCCACTGTGGGGTCTGTACTGGGAGCACTGGTGACCGCTCCTCTCCAGCTCCACCATGGACGGGCTGATCCAGCTTTCCCTGGTGAGATCCCAAAGGATCCCGGCGGATCCCAGGGCATCACCTCGTGCCCACCCTGGGCGATGTCACCTCCGGCCCAGACCCCACAGCCCGGGTGGGGTTTCCTCTGCTCCCCCCCGTCCCAGGCACATCAAAGCCGCCCGGAAGGGCCGGGATGAGTTGGGAAAGGTGGGGTTGTCCTGGGATATTTTTGGCACGTGGATAATTCCTCATGCTTGGGATCAGCTTGAACAACCCTATAAATCCCCCCACGGGATCCCAAATCTCCATCTGGGATCGCCACCAGCGCATCCCAGTTCCGGGGCTTGGTCCCAGCTGGGCAAACTGGGGCTGTCCCAGTAAAGCCCAGGATCCCACCCACGGGGGGACAGTCCCTGGAGGTGGCCCGGGGGGACAGTCCCTGGAGTTGCCCCAGGGACACGGGGTGGTGGCCAAGATGGCAGGAGGGGTACACGGCTTGGAGGCTTGTGGGAAAGCAGGAAAAAATGCCCTGGATTTGGGGAGGGGGAAATGGGGATCTCTGGGAATGGGGGTGTGAGGATGGGAAATCTTTGGGAATGGGAGGATCTCTGGGAATGGGGTTTCTGGTAGTGGGGGGGATCTTGGGGGACAGGGGTGTCTCTGGCAATGGGGGGAGGGGTCTCTGGGGATGGGGACTCTCTGGGAATGGGGTCTCCAGGGACTTCCCCAGCCATGGCAACTGATGGACCCTCCGGAACTGGCATGCAGGGCCGGATCCCATTCCCTGCTACTCCAGCCCCCAACCTATCCCGACCCCATTCCCTGCTCCTCCAGCCCCCAGTCTATCCCAACCCCATTCCCTGCTATTCCAGCCCCCAACCTATCCCGACCCCATTCCCTGCTCCTCCAGCCCTATCCCAACCCCATTCCCTGCTCCTCCAGCCTCCACCCTATCCCAACCCCATTCCCTGCTATTCCAGCCCCCAACCTATCCCGACCCCATTCCCTGCTCCTCCAGCCCTATCCCAACCCCATTCCCTGCTCCTCCAGCCCTATCCCAACCCCACTCCCTGCTCCTCCAGCCTCCACCCTATCCCAACCCCATTCCCTGCTCCTCCAGCCCTATCCCGACCCCATTCCCTGCTCCTCCAGCCCTATCCCAACCCCATTCCCTGCTCCTGCAGCCCCCAACCTATCCCAACCCCATTCCCTGCTCCTCCAGCCCCCAACCTATCCCAACCCCATTCCCTACTCCTCCAGCCCTATCCCAACCCCATTCCCTGCTCCTCCAACCCCCCACCCTATCTCTGACCTCCCCATTCCCTGCTCCTCCAGCCCTATCCCAACCCCATTCCCTGCTCCTCCAGCCCCACCCTATCCCGACCCCATTCCCTGCTCCTCCAGCCCCCACCCTATCCCGACCCCATTCCCTGCTCTCCTCACCCTGCCGGAAGCTGGAGTCGATGGGGTGGGGGGGCTCGGCCCCGTTGGCCGGGGGGCGGCAGCTCAGCTCGATCAGTTGGTGCAGCCGCAGCTTCCGGCAGTAAATGGAGGCGGCCTCGGGCTCCAGCGCGATCAGCAGCTGCTCCGGCGTCTCCGGGGACACCAGCCCGGCCTGCGGGGACACGCGGTGACACGGAGGGGACAGGGACTGTGGGTTCCCGGGTGTGTCCCCACCGCCTTGGTGCTCACACGGAATTGTGGAATGCGGGAGGATCCAATACCCGCCAATATCTGAATATTCACCCAAAAATTCAACCGACCAATCAACGCCCAACCCGTGACCCAACAGCTCAGCCAACAGCCCAAGCACGCAGCTGATCACCTGACCACGCAACCCGCCATAAATCCACCCAACCGCTCAAACAACCAGACAACCAGTGCCCTGACCTCCAAACCAACCAACCAACCAACCAGTGACCTGACCACCAAACCAACCAACCACCCAGCCAGTGCCCTGACCACCAAACCAACCAACCATCCAACCGCTCAACCAACCACTCAACCAATGACCTGACCACCAAACCAACCAACCACCAAACCAACCACCCAACCAGCCAGTGACCTGACCACCAAACCAACCAACCAACCGCTCAACCAACCACTCAGCCAGTGCCCTGACCACCAAACCAACCATACACCCAGCCAGTGCCCTGACCGCCAAACCAACCATCCACCCAACCAGTGCCCTGACCACCAAACCAACCAACCACCCACCAATGACCTGACCACCAAACCAACCATCCAACCAACCAGTGACCTGACCACCAAACCAACCAACCACCAACCAGTGACCTGACTGCCAAACCAACCATCCAACCACTCAACCAACTGCTCAACCAACCACCCAACCAATGACCTGACCACCCAACAACCATCCAACCAACCACCCAACCAACAACCTCACCACTCAACTAATCCACCCAACCAACCACCCAACAAACCAACGACCTCACCACCCAACTCACCATCCAACCAACCACACAACCAACCACCCAACCAATGACTTGACCACCAAACCAACCATCCAATCAATCACCGAACCAACTGATGACCTCACTACCCAACCAACCACACCACCAAAGACCTGACCACCAAACCAACCACACAACCAACCACACAACCACCCAACCAACCACCTGCTCAATCATCCAACCGCTCCACCAGTGACCCAGTCAACCAATGAACCAACCAACGTCCTGAACACCAAACCAAGCACTCACCGACCAACCAACAGCTCAACCAGTGACGCAACTGCCAAACCAATCACCCAACCAATGGCCAAACTGCTCAAGCAGCCACCCAACCAGTGACCCACCCATTCAACCAACCAACCAACCAACCAACCAACCAACCAACCAACCAACCAACCCATCAACCAACCACCCAACCACTCAACCAGACAACTGCTCAACCAATGACCTGAGCACCAAACCAACCACCCAACCACTGAACAATTCAGCCAACCACCCAGCCACCCACTTAACCACCTCCCTGGCAAATTATCCACCCACTCACCCAACTGCTTTTGGTTGGTTTTGGTTGGAAGGACCATAAATCCCACCCCATTCCCACCCCATCCGTGGGCAGGGACACCTCCCACTATCCCAGGTGGATCCAAATCCATCCAGCCTGGCCTTGGATGCTTCCAGGGATCCAGGGGCTGCCACAGCAAATCTGGGAATTCCAGCCCAGCCCCTCCCCACCCTCCCAGCCAGGAATTCCCTCCAAATATCCCACCTAAGGCTACCCTCTGGCAGTGGGAATTCAGGTTGAGGGAAGAAGGGGATACTCTGGAGACCACAGCCCCTGTGGGGGTCACCCCCACGTGGTCACCCTCCGGAGTCGCCCCACCTTGTAGGCCGCTTCCCGCATGAACTGCTTGGCCGGCTGCTTCCAGATGGCCGGCACGGTGAGGACCCAGCGGATGGCATCGCTCTCAGGCAGGGACGGGCACTGGTCCTTCAGCTCCTGCCAGGGGACAAGCAGGAGGTGACACCGGGGGGCTCCCGGTGATTCACGGAATGCTTGGGGACCTTCAATCCCACCCAGCCCCACCCAGGGACACATCCCGCTATCCCAGGTCGCTCCAAGCCCCAGTGTCCAACCTTGGACACTTCCAGGGATGGGGCAGCCACAGTTCCTCTGGGAATTCCATTCCAGGGCCTCCCCACCCTCCCATGGAATGCACGGAGAGGACACAGAGGATTCCCTTTGGGAAGGAGGAGGAGGAGGAGGGATGGAGGTGGCCCCACCTGCACCGCGTGCTGCTTGAAGAAGCGCAGAGCGTGGGCGAACACCTCCAGCGCCGGCATCTTCTTCCCGTTGACAGCTTCCAGCTCCGTTTTCATGGTCAGATCCTGCCGGGAACAGCAAATGGATCTCACCAGGGGCTGGGAGCTGGACGGATCCATCCATCCATTCCCAAACCTCGGGAATTTGCTGATCCTTCTGCTCCCCAGCTGGAGCTCAAGCACCTGAAGCTTCGTGCAGCTGCATCCACCCACCCTGGAGCAGCTCGGATGGGAGAACCTCAAATTCACCCCCTAAAATGATCTAAAATGGGGTTTTTTTCCCCAACATTTCAATTCCCAGCCTGGCCAGGATCCCCCTGGGAATTCCAGGAATGTCAGGATGAGAGCAGGGACTCACGCTGGTGCTGTGGATCTTCATCTTAAACTTCTCGAAGTAGAACCACTCGCGGGCCTCCTTGGGGTCCAGGTCGTGGTAGGAATCGCGGGCGGTGTAGCCGAAGCTGTGGAATGTCCCCTCCGGGGTCAGCAGGAGGCTGGTGGGGGTCTTCTGGTTGGCCACGCCCGGGTCCCCCCCCTCCCATTTCCTGCAAAGAGGAGCCGGAGCAGGTGAACTTCCAGGGAATGGCTCCTGCCAGGTTTAATTTGATTCTGTGGGCGTGGTCTGAAGGACCTTAAAGGGGGACAAAGGGGGAGGGGTGGTCCCACTCCATCCTCCCAGGAATTTAATGGAATTCCAGACTGGTTTGGGTTGGGAGGGATCTTGAAGTCCACTGAGTGCCACCCTCTGCCCTGGCAGGGACAGCTCCCACTATCCCAGGTGGATCCAAGTCCATCCAGCCTGGCCTTGGGCACTGCCAGGGATTCAGGGGCAGCCACAAATCTGGGAATTCCAGCCCAGCCCCTACTCACCCTCCCAGACAGCAATTCCTTGCCAAGATCCCAGCCCAATCTCCCCTTTCCCAATGGCAGCCATTCCCTGGCTCCTGTCCCTCTGTCCCTTGTCCCCAGTCCCTCTCCAGCTCTCCTGGAGCCCCTCCAGGGACTCTGAGGATTCCCTGGACTTTTTCCTTCTCCAGGTGAATATTCCCAGCTCTCCCAGCCTGGCTCCAGAGCAGAAGAGCTCCATCCCTTGGAGTATCTTCACCCCACACCTTCCACCCACTGCTGCCAGGAGCCATCTCCCACCAGCCCAACCTCCGACCCTTCTGGGGCCACCAATGTCCTTCCCCAGCTCGGGGGCCCCTGGCAGGCCCTCACCTCATCATGTGGATGGCCTCGGGGTCGCTGGTGAAGCTGAAGGCGTAACCGCTGGACGTGGTGCCGAAGTCGATGGCCACCACCACGGAGAAGGACGGGGCCTGCTGGGAACGCGCCTCGCTCCGCTGGAAGGCAAGGAATGGGATTTAGCGCTCAGCTGGGACTGGGGGGAATTCCAGAAAAGCCATAAAAACACCAGGAACAGCTTCATTTCCCCAGGATTTCCAGGATTTTTCCTGGATTTTCAGGACTTTTTCCTGGATTTTCAGGATTTTTTCCTGGATTTTCACCCAGGTTGGTGATTTACTGGTGGGTGATTCTGCTTCTTATACATCTTCAACTGCATTGGGAAAAGCATCCCCATATCCTGGGAGGATAGAGTAAGGTGGGATCAAGCACTCAGTTGGACTGGGGGAATTCCAGAAAAGCCATAAAAACACCAGGAACAGCTTCGTTTCCCCGGGATTTTCAGGATTTTTCCTGGATTTTCACCCAGGTTGGTGATTTACTGGTGGGTGATTCTGCTTCTTATACTTCACTCATTGGGAAAAGCATCTCCCATATTCCACGGGAGGCAAGGAAGGTAAGGAATGGGATCAAGCACTCAGTTGGGACTGGGGGGAATTCCAGAAAAGCCATAAAAACACCAGGAACTGGTTAATTTTCCTGGGATTTTCAGGATTTTTCCTGGATTTTCAGGATTTTTTCCTGGATTTTCACCCAGGTTGGTGATTTACTGGTGGGTGATTCTGCTTCTTATACATCTTTACTCATTGGGAAGAGCATCTCCCATATTCCATGGGAGGAAAGGAAGGTAAGGAATGGGATCAAGCACTCAGTTGGGACTGGGGGGAATTACAGAAAAGCCATAAAAACACCTGGAACAGCTTCGTTTCCCCAAGATTTCCAGGATTTTTCCTGGATTTTCAGGATTTTTCCTGGATTTTCACCCAGGTTGGGGATTTCCTGGTGGGTGATTCTGCTTCTTATACATCTTCAACTGTATTTGGAAAAGCATCTCCCATATTCCACGGGAGGCAAGGAATGTAAGGAATGGGATCAAGCACTCAGTTGGGACTGGGGGGAATTCCAGAAAAGCCATAAAAACACCAGGAGAAGCTTCATTTTCCCAGGATTTTGCCAGGATTTTCAGGATTTTTTCCTGGATTTTCAGGATTTTTCCTGGATTTTCAGGATTTTTTCCTGGATTTTCACCCAGATTGGTGATTTACTGGTGGGTGATTCTGCTTCTTATACATCTTCAACTGCATTGGGAAAAGCGTCTCCCGCATTGCATGGGGTGGCTGTGGTCGTTCCCAAAGGCAATTCCCGTGGGACACAGGGATTTGGGCAGCCCTGGAGAGGGATGCCATGGATGCCCATGGGAGCAGCCAGGGTGGTTGGGGGCTCCTGTGCTGAGCCCCCCTCACTTGGACCCTGGAATTGGAGCCAAGATTCCCAAAAACCTTCCCCGTGTCTGGTCTCAGTCCAAGGGACATTGTCCCAGGTGTCCCCAAGGGTCACTGAACCCAAATTGTTCCCTGCTCCCCATCTTGGACTGGGTGACATCATCCCAGGTGTCCCCAAGGGTCATTCAGCCAAAACCCTTTCCTGGGTCTGGTCTCAGTCCAAGGGACATTGTCCCAGGTGTCCCCAAGGGTCACTGAACCCAAATTGTTCCCTGCTCCCCATCTTGGACTGGGTGACATCATCCCAGGTGTCCCTGCATGTCACCCAGCCAAAATCCTTCCCTGTGACCAATCTCAGTCCAAGGGACATTGTCCCAGGTGTCCCCAAGGATCATTCAGCCAAAATCCTTCCCTGTGACCAATCTCAGTCCAAGGGACATTGTCCCAGGTGTCCCCAAGGGTCACTGAACCCAACCATTCCCTGCCTCTCCCCTTGGACTGGGTGACATCATCCCAGGTGTCCCCAAGGATCATTCAGCCAAAATCCTTCCCTGTGACCAATCTCAGTCCAAGGGACATTGTCCCAGGTGTCCCCAAGGGTCACTGAACCCAAATTGTTCCCTGCTCCCCATCTTGGACTGGGTGACATCATCTCAGGTGTTCCAGCGTGTCACCCAGCCAAAACCCTTCCCTGTGTCCGGTCTCAGTCCAAGGAACATTGTCCCAGCTGTCCCCAAGGGTCACTGAACCCAAACCCTTCCCTGCTCCCCCTCTTGGATGAGGTGACATCATCCCAGGTGTCCCCGTGTGTCACCCAGACAAAATCCTTCCCTGTCTCCAATCTCACCTTGTCCCAGGTGTCCCCAGGGGTCACCCAGCTGAAAATCCCCCTGGCCCAGATGTTTTGGGATGTTCCCACTGCTGCTCCCACCCTTTTCCCATCCCCACTCCGTGTCCCTTTCCTCCGGGGCTGTCCCTGTGCTGAAGAAGCCGTAAGGATGTGACAAGGCCCTGTCCCCATGTCACCACGGGAAGCTGAAAGCCTCGTTAACTCATCACGTCCCCAGATTTGATAAGTGAGGACAGGATCTGGCCAGGAAAAATGCCGGGATCAGCAGGGAAGAGGCGGCCGGCGCAGGAATGTGCAGGGACAAGGAACTCCAGGGAGGATCCGGCTCTGGAACGCGGCCTCCCACACCCGGCGGCCCCGGAGGAGGGCAGGAGTTTTGTGGGGTTAAACTTTTCCTGGTGGGTCATTCCAGAGCTGGAAAACCCCTCCATCCTGAAAGTCCCATGGATAGAGGTCCTGGGGAGAGACTGACCCATCCTGTGGGACTGGGGGGGGGGGGAGGGAGGAATGGAGGCTGGACTGGGAGGGGAGGGAGGGGGAGCAGGAACTGGGGAAGGACCAGAGGGGGAAAGGACAGGGGGACAGACCCCAATGGTCTTACTGGGACTCCACAACTGCCTAACTGGGAACCCCATACTGGTCTTACTGGGAATTTACTGGGACCCCCAAACTGCCTTACTGGGAACACCATAATGGTTTTACTGGGGACCCCACTGTGACCTTACTGGGACCCCACAATGGCCTTATTGGGACCCCAAAACTGCCTTACTGGGAACACCATAATGGTCTTATTGGGACCACACACTGGCCTTACTGGGAACCCCATAATGGCTTTACTGGGACCCCACAATGGCCTTACTGGGGACCCCATAATGGCCATACAGCGACTTCATAACAACTTTACTGGGAACCCCATAATGGCCTTACTGGGAACCCCCTAATGGCCTTACTGGGACCACACACTGGCCTTACTGGGACCCCCATAATGGTCTTACTGGGGACCCCAAAATGGCCATACAAAAACTTCATAACGACCTTACTGGTAACCCCATAATGGCCTTACTGGGACCACACACTGGCCATAATGGGAACACCATAATGGCCATAGTAGGACCCCAAAACTGCCTTACTGGGAACACCATAATGGTCTTATTGGAAACCCCTAATGGCATACTGGGACGCCAAATCTGCCCTATTGGGAACCCCATAATAGCCTTACCGGGAACCCCAAAACTGCCTTACTGGGAACTCCAAAACTGCCTTACTGGGAACACCATAATGGTTTTACTGGGGACCCCACAATGGCCATACAGTGACTTCATACTGATCTTACTGGGGACCCTGTAATGGCCCTACTGGGACCCCACACTGGCCTTACTGGGACCCCACAACTGCCTCACTGGGAACCCCATAATTGCCTTACTGGGAACCCCAAATCTGCCTTACTGGGAACCCCATAACAACCTAACTGGTAAGCCCATAATGGCCTTACTGGGAACCCCCTCATGGCCTTACTGGGACCACACACTGGCCTTACTGGGACCCCACAATGGCCATACAGTGACTTTATACCGACCTTACTGGGGACCCTGTAATGGCCTTACTGGGAACCCCATAATGGCCTTACTGGGACCACACACTGGTCAAAATGGGAACCCCATAATGGCCTTACTGGGACCACAAAAGTGCCTTACTGGGAACCCCACAATGGCCATACAGTGACTTCATAATGGCCTTACTGGGAACCCCACAATGGCCTTACTGGTCCCACTGGTCCCGCACTCACCGGTGACTGGGACGGCGTCAGCGGGGCGATGCTGCAGCTGTCGTGGGGTGTCCCCGGGGAGCCGGGCGGGGACGGCGTCGGGCACCGCTCACCGTTGGCACCTGGGGACATGGACGGGAGAGTCTGGGGGACCCCAAAGACCCTTCCCCAAGGAGAGAACACCCAGGATATCCCGATGGAGACGGATCCAGGTGGGAAGGGATCCCAGCCCTCCCCAAGGAGAGACCACCTGGGACATCCCAATGGAGATGGATACAGGTGAGAAGGGATCCCAGCCGTTCACCAAGGACCCTTCCCCAAGGAGACACCACCCAGGATATCCCGATGGAGACGGATCCAGGTGGGAAGGGATCCCAGCCCTTTACCAAGGACCATTCCCCAAGGACCAACCACAGGAACATCCAGATGGAGACAGATCAGGGTGGGAAGGGATCCCAACCCTTCCCAAATCCTTCCCTCAAGGAGAGACCACCCAAGACATCCCGATGGAGATGGATCCAGGTGAGAAGGGATCCCAGCCCTTCCCAAAGACCCTTCCCCAGGGAGAGACCAGCTGGGACATCCTGATGAAGATGGATCTGGGTAGGAAAGGATCCCTGCCCTTCCCAAATCCTTTCCCCAAGGAGAGACCACCCAAAACATCCTGATGGAGACCGATCCAGGTGGGAAGGGATCCCAGCCCTCCCCAAGGAGAAGAGACCACCCCAAGACATCCCGATGGAGACGGATCCAGGGTGGATGTGGCGGTGGAGGGGACAGAGTCACTGTGGGGTCTCCAGATGTGGAGTTCATAAAATCATGGAATTGTGGGATGGTTGGAGTTAGAAAGGTCCCTAAATCCCATCCAGTGCCACCTCAGCCATGGGCAGGGACACCTTCCATTATCCCAGGTGGATCCAACACAGCCTCAGACACTTCCAGGGATGTGTCCAAGGGGGCACTTCCAGGGGAAGCTGCTCTGGGCCAGCAGCTGGAAGGTTTGGATTCAGCAGGAATGGGGGAAAACTTGGAAAGAAAGGAAGGAAATGTCTGTGTTTCAAATCCATGGAGAACCAGCGAGAGAGGGTGGGTCCAGCTCAGACCCTCGGCCACGCTCCAGAACATCCCGGTTTCCTGGAGACCCTGGAAGCTCCTGCATGAGCCTGTGGCAATCCCAAAATCTGGGGGTGGGGATCACGGACACAGCAGATTTTCCCTCCTCCACTTCCTCCTCCTGAAGCCACCACCCGTCCCTGTCCCCTCCAGCAGCAGAATTCCAGGGATCCCCAATGATCCCAGAATGGGGATGGGGTGAACCCCAAAGTCCCCGCCCCACATCGGGGACACGGGGCTGTCCCTCCCGCGCTGCCCCGGGCACCTGGCGCCAATTAGCAGCCGGCATTAATTAATCACCGCCCACGAAAGAGCCGCGGGAGCGGCCCCAGCTGGACGGAGCTGGGGGGGGGGTGCTGACGGAGCGGGTTTCCCAAGGGATTGGGATTGGGATAGAGTGTTGGGAACGGGGTGTGGGGTCCGGGCGGTGACAGTGGCGAGGTGAAGGGACTGTCGGCCCTAAAACCTGCGCTGTGGGATTGCTGATCCTGCCGGGATCCTGCTGGGATCGGGGCTGTGGGAGCGGGGATGAGCAGCGCCCACTCCCAGCCGGGCTCTGGAGAGATTTGGGAGCAGAGGAGGCTCCGTGGTCGGAGAGATTTGGGAAGGGCAGAGGATCCTCCGGGAAGAACGAAACTCCTTCTCACCTTCACCGGTGTCTGGCCAAACCCACCCCGGCTCCCAGTGCCACCAGTTTGCCCTGGGACTGCCACTGGGACAGCCTCGGGAAGCTCAGGAGCCCCAAGGAATGCCCTGGGGTCCCCTAACAGCAGCAGCCGCGGGACTGGGACTGGGACTGGGATTGGGATTGGGATTGGGACTGGGATTGGGATTGGTCTGATCCAATCAGACTTTCCGTGTCTGGGGAAGAGCCCCATCACAGAGTTGGGGACAGCGATCGCCGTGTCCCCCGACGCCGGAGCTGTGCTGGTGACACGTCCGCTGTCCCCTACACCCGCTCCCTAAGTGCCTTTCCCTGTATCCGTGTCTGTCCCATAAATATTTGATCCCAGACAAATGGGAACGGTCCCTGCGCCGCTCCGCGTGTGACAGAGCCAGGGGGGGACCGTGACACCCCGGGGGCTCTGGAGAGCCTCAGACATGAAACCTCATTCCTGAGGAGATGGATCGGGGCCGGGGGGGTGAATCCTGCCACAGCCTCAACATTCCTGGATTTGGGATGGCGGGATCAGGTTTGGGATTGCGGGATCAGGTGTGGGATTGAAGGAGCAGGTTTGGGATGGCAGGCTCCGGTGTGGGATGGTGGGATGAGGTGTGGAATGGCGGGATGAAGTTTTGGGGGGGAGGGCTCAAGTTTAGGATGGCAGGATCAGGTTTGGGATGGCAGAGTCAAGTTTGGGATGGAAGGATGAGGTGTGGGATGGCAGGATGAAATTTAGGATGGAAGGATGAGGTTTGGGATGGTGGGATCAGGTTTAGGATGGAGGGATCAGGTTTGGGATGGAGGGACGAGATTTGGGATGGCAGAAGCAGCTTTGGGATGTTGGGATCAGGTTTGGGATGTTGGGATCAGGTTTGGAATGTTGGGATCAGGTTTCCTCCCACAGCTGGCTCTGGTTCCCCCAGCACAGGAGCTGTGGAGGGGACACAGAGGGGACAGCAAGGGACCTGGACACAGAGTGATCATCTGGGGGGGTCAGGGGACATCTCAGCCAGTGCCACCTCCTGGGGACATCCTTACCCATCCGCAGGCTCTGCATCCCAGGCTCCAGGAGCATCGCCATGGCCTCGCTGCCCACCTGGAAAAGGAAGGGACAAAATCCATCCCTGTGTCCCCTCAGTGGCGTGGGGTGGTCACAGTGTCCCCTCAGTGTCCCCTCGGTGTCACTGTCCCCCAAACACCACACCAGGGATGAGGCTGGGATTTGTAGGGTTGGCGGGAGGTGACCCCAAATCCCAGCTCAGGATGGGGTGTGGCTGTCCCAGTTTGGGGCACACGCGATTGTCACCATCCAGGGTGTCCCCGGCTGTCACAGCCACTGTGGGGACAGGGACCCGAGTTCCTGTCACTGGGCAGGTCAGACAGATGTTCAGGATACAGATGTGCAGGGTGGAAATCGCTGCTCCTGCACATTTTTACCCTCAACCAAAGCCCTTTTTCAGGAGGGCTCATTTAGGAAAAATCCCAATTTATTTTCTGATGGAAGCACGGCGGCCAAAGGGATCCTGGCTCTTCCCAGGGATTCCAACCCGGCCTGGACCAGCTCCAGATCTTCTCCCAGGGATAACACCCCAGCTCCTGGCTCCCTTCCCGAGGCCACAGCCCCCCACCACCCCCAGCCCCCCCAGCCCGCGCCGGCCGCTCTCATCCCACAAATCCAGAGCTTCGGGATAGGGCTGAGCTCATCGGGAGAGGCTTCCCCGCCAGCCAAACCCACCCACGAGCTGCTGGCCCCACGGCCTCCCCTCTTCCCAAAAAAATCCCCTCGGGATACCCACGGCAGGTGGGGGGGCTTTCCCTGGAATGGGGACACTTTCCCAGCTCTGGCCACCCGGGAGCTGTGGGCAGGGAAGGCCGTGCTGGTGGCCCTGGGGTGGCACACGGGGGGGTCCTGGGGGTGGTCCAGGGGCTTTTCCACCAAAATGGGGCTTTCCCTGAGGTTTTCCTGCAGGCAATCAGCCCCCAGCTCTGGGATTTGTGTCCTTTTCCAGCTGCCTGGGGCTCAGGTTGTGGGTTTGGATGTGCAGGGATGTCCCCAATGTCCCAAACCCCGCGGTTTGAGCATCCCACGGGAGCCAGAGGGACATGCCAGCCCTTGGTGGCTCTGTGGTTTCGTTCCCTGTCCCTCCATGGCCATGGGGGATCCAGGGGGTCTCTGCGGGGTCTGTGCTGACCCTCAGGCTCCGGGTGACCAAAATCCTCCTTCTCCAGGTGGCAGGGGGTGGCCGACAGCCACCTTTGTCCCCAAGGTGCCATTCCCTTCCCAGGCGAGGAGGGTGGGTGGCCTCAAGCCCCCGAGTGTCCCCCAGTGACCACGCTGTTGTCACCCAGGGGACACAGGACGACACCCCCGACTCTGGGGGTCCCTCCCGGGGCAGATCCCGGTGGCTCCCGGGCTCCCTCCGGCCGGAGCAGCGATTTTGAGGATTTTCCACCATTTCCGTCTCTGCGGGGGCTCACGGAAACGGGGAAAGGAAACAAAGTTTGGGACGGGATCAGGGTGGAGCAGCCAGGAGCGACACCGGGGCTGTGGCACGGCCAAGAGCAGCGAGGGGACACCGGCTTGGCCGGGCGGGGTGTCCCCACAAACTTGGGGTGTCCCCACAACTCGGGGTGTCCCCACAACTCGGGGTGTCCCCACAACTCGGGGTGACCCCGCGGGACACCTGGGAGGCTCAGGGCAGCTGTGGGGCTCCGATCCAGATGTGCTGGGACAGAAGGAGCTGTTTGTCCCCAGGTCCCCGCTGTGCCAGGGCTGTGGGGTTGGGGACACCCCAAATCCTCCCGAGGAGCTGTTGGGGTTCCCTGGAGCCATTCCCTGTCCCCTCGGCCACGGCTGGGACACAGGAGCCACCCACGGGTGTCCCCTGCACGGTGCTGGCACTTTGTGGCGCTGTCCCTGTGGTGTTCCCGATGGTCCCAGCAGTGTCCCCAATGGTCACAGCGGTGTCCCCCAGGACAGGGCACACGGGGACAGTGTCCAAGCGTCCATCCCCCCTCCCCCCCGTGCCCACACCCCCGCTATTCCCACTGGGAAGAAGCCGCGGAGTCCTGGCACCCCCCAGTGTCCCCAAACCGGACAGAGACCCCAGGGGCGGTGCCACCCTCACCTCGGCCAGAGGACAGGGCTGTCCCCCACGTCCCCACTCCCTGCTGTCGCCCGGCTGCCGCCACCCCCGCCGGCCACTCACCGCTGTGGGGGGGGCACAGGTTGGGGACCCCTCGCTTTGTCACCCGGGCCGTGTCCCCCGGGCTGGTGGCTCCGGCCGCCCCCGCGGTGCCCGCGGCTCTGTCCCCGTCCTGCCCGCGGCTCTGTCCCCGTCGGGGCCCCGCGCAGCCCCCCGCGCTCCGGCTTCCTCCCACTCCCTGTCCCGGCCCAGGCAGCGCCTCAAATTGCAATTCCAGCTGCAGATGTGGGAGCGGGAGCGGCGGGAGGAGGAGGAGGAGGAGGAGGAGGCAGGGCCAGCTCCAGTCCCGCCGGCAGCGGAACCTCCGCTCCCCGCCCGGCCACGGCCACCGAGGGGGGACGAGGGTCCCAAACCGGCCTGGATGGGGGACACGCCACCCCCACAGTCCCCCCGCAGTGTCCCCCTGAGTTTGTGTGAATCGCTCTGCCGGGTTTGTCACTGCGCGTGTCCCGGGTGACATCGGCTCTGTCCCCACATCCAGCCCCATCCCGGCTCCAGAGCTCGGGGTTATCCCGGGATTCTCCTCCCCGCCGTCGTTCCCGTTCCCAAAGGGGGATCTGGATCCGGGGGGTCCCTGGAGGGGGGATCTGGTCCAGGGATCCCAGATTTTGGATCAGAGCTGGGAGATGCCGAGGGTGGGAGCAGAGCCGGGGGATCCCAGATTTGGGATCAGATCTGTGAGACCCCAAGGGAAGGAGGGACACAAAGCGTCTGTCCTGTCATTCCCAAAAATCTCCACAGTGGGGAGAATCCACCCGTGGGAGCCTCAAAGGCACGGGCAGAACATTGGGATTGTTCCCATCACTGAGATGTTTGGGATCACCGAGATGAGGTGGTTGGGAACACTGAGATAATTGGGATGGTTGAGATAATTGGGATCATTTGGATCATTGGGGTCGCTGAGATTGTTGGGATCGCTGACATAATTAGGATTGTTTAAATTATTAGGATTGCTGAGATAATTGGGGTCGTTGGGATCACTGACAACATTGGGATGGGCGAGAGCGTTTGGGACATGGGGAAAATTGGGATAATTTGGATCCCTGAGATTGTTGGGATCATTTGGGGTCACTGAGATCGTTGGGGGTTTGGGATTATTGAGGGCTGGGATCATTTTGTTTGTTGGGATCACTGGGATCACTGGGATCATTGGGATCAAGCCCCTGGGATCACTGGGATCAAGGTCAGGGAAGCTCTGGCTGGGAATGCGGTGGCCTGGAGTGGGACGTGCCAGCTGTGACCACGGGGGTGACACTGGTGGGGGACACTGGGGAGGGGACAAAGGGTCACCTCCTGAGCCAGGGGATGTCCCCAAAGGGGACCGGCGGGGGACGTCGGAGCGGGATTTGGGATTATCCTGGGGCCGTACTGGGATTTTTGGGGGTCCAGCCCCCCCCCAGCCCTGCCTGGCACCGCTGCCCCGGAGCCGGGGAAGGTTCTGGAGGGGGGGACAGGGACAAGGGCGGGGGCTCCGCCCGTGTTTGCGTCCCTGGCGCCCCGACAGGGATGAGGTAGCGCTTTCCGGGAATTGAGGCCCGGCCCATGGAAATGCCGCGGGGACAGGAAACCCGGGATGAGGACGGAGAACCGGGGCTGGAAGCGAGGCCGGAGCCCAGGCCGGACCCACAGCAGTGGGGACAGCGATGTCCCCCAGCAGGGCACGGGGGTGGCATCATGTCCCCAACTCTGGAACTGGGGACGGGATGCGGGCAGTCCCTCCCCTGCTGCCCAGCGCTCCCAGTTTGCTCCTTCCCAGTTTTTCTGGGGGCAAACTGGGCCTTCCTGGGCCGGGACCTGCAGCGGGTTGAGGGAAATCTTCATCATCATCATCATCATCACCACCACCACCCCCATCCCGGGTGTCCCGCACGGAGCTGGCGGATCGGGACGGATAAAGCGGGATGAGGGACATTGTCCCCCCCGCACCGAGGTGACCCAAGGCCGAGGGGACCCCGCGGGGAGGGGGTGCAGCCCCGCAGTCCTTGGCGGTCCCGGAGCTCCGGGAGCAGGACGGGATCCCAGCCAGCCTGGGAAGGGCTGGATCGCTTCCTTCCCCCGCCCCGCCAAGGGCACGGTGCCCGCGGGGACGCGGTGCCAGCGGGGAGGGGGGGGGACGCGGTGCCACCCGAATTCCCAAATTCCCGGCCGCCATCCCATCCCAAAGCTGCCATCGCCACCCGCCCGGGGTCCCTCGGCTGTCCCTCCCCACCCCGCGCTGTCCCCGCGGGGGGATTTGGGGGATTTTGGGGGTGGAAAGCCCCGGGAGCCCCCGGAAAGCCCCGAGCTCGGGGGCACCCGCGGGCACCGCGCGCCGGCCGCAGCTTCCCCTCGGTGCTCTCGAGCTCTCGCACACGCGTGTTCTTGCACACGTGGGAGGACGTGCAGGCCCAGAACACCCCCTTGCACACCCAGGTGAACACGCGGGGGCTCTTGCACACCCACTGGGACTCGGCTCTGCACACACACACACACACACACACACACGGGCTGTTTCCAGCCTTGCACACGCACAGACACACACGTGCACACACACACCCATTCACACACCCCATTTACACACACACACACAGACACACACACCCACACACACGCACATGCACACACACACACAAGTCCCTGCACTCGCACACTGCCCTCCTTGGGCCAGCACGTGTGCACACACACACACACACACACACACACACACACACACATTCACACACTCCATGTGCACACACACACACACCCATTCACACACCCCATTTACACACACACACACACACACTCCATGTGCACGCAAAATCCATGCGCACACACGCACACTCCATGCACACACACATGCAAACATGCACACACACACACGTGCACACACACATGTGCACACTCTCCATGTGCACACACACTCACACACACCCATTCACACACACATCACACACATGCACACACACCTGTGCACACTGCACACACACACCTGCGCACACTGCACACCCATTCACACACACCCATTCACACACACCCATTCACACACTCATGTACGCTCACACACACACCTATTCACACACACCCCGTTTGCACACACACTCATTGTGCACACACACGTGTGGACACCACAGCCACATGCGCGCACACACACACACACGTGCACACACGTGTACATACACCTCGTGTGCACACACAATGTGCACGCACACTCAGACACCACAGCCATGTGCACACACACACACACGTGCACACACGTGTACATACACCCCGTGTGCACACACAATGTGCACGCACACACCACGTGCACACAAACACCGTGTGCACACCCATGTGCACACACCCACACATGGTGCACACGCACCCGTGGGCACCCACCCCTTGCACACACAGTGAGCTTACCCACACACACACACACACACACACACACACACACACACACACACGTACAGCCACGGTGTTCACACTCACCCCGTGTGCACACCCACGTGCACACACACCTCCATCCTTCCCCTCATGGTGCCCCTCGTGTCCCCTCCCTTGGTGTCCCCGGCCGTGCCATGGTGTCCCTCTGTCCCCCTGTCCCCTCCTGGGTGCCCCTGGCCATGGTGTCCCCCAGCCCCTCCTGTCTCCGTGTCCCCTCCCCGGATTCTCCCTGGCCGTGCCATGGTGTCCCTCTGTCTCCGTGTCCCTTCCCCGGTTGTCCCTGGCCGTGCCATGGTGTCCCTCTGTCCCCCTGTCCCCTCCTGGGTGCCCCTGGCCATGGTGTCCCCCAGCCTCTCCTGTCTCCGTGTCCCCTCCCGGATTGTTCCTGGCTGTGCCATGGTGTCCCCCAGCCCCTCCTGTCCCCTCCCCGGGTGTCCCTGGCCGTGCCATGGTGTCCACCAGCCCCTCCTGTCCCCGTCCCCCCATGGGTGTCCCTGGCAGTACCATGGTGTCCCCCAGCCCCTTCTGTCCCCGTCCCCCCATGGGTGTCCCTGGCTGTGCCACGGTGTCCCCAGCCCGTCCTGAGGAAGAGGAGGCTGAGGAGGAGGCAGCTGCAAGCCATCACCGAGAGCCGGGGGCTGCTCCGGGGGTCCCGCCGGGCTCCCCCCGCCCCAGCCGCTCTTCCCGGCCCCGGGTCAGCCGGAGTTCTCCGGGAAAGGAAAACAAACCGTGAGGGGCACGGAACGGGGGGGCTGCAGCAGCGCTGCCTCTCTGGGGTCCCCAAAGGGGGGGGTTGGTGTCCCCAGGGGCCCCCTCGCCGTGCCCAGCTGTGCCCAGGTGTGTCTCCGCGGTGACAGTGGCCAGTGCCACCCCTGGGACCCTCCCCTGCAGCAGGAGCCGGGATTTGGGAATGGAGGAGCCAGGATGGCTCGGAATGGGAGTTGCAGCCTGGAAATGATTTTCCACGGGGATTTTTGTCACCTCTTGTGAGGGGTTAAATCCCGAAATTCCCGTCCTGGAGATGAGGGAGGGAAAAGTGACTCCCACCCTGTCTGGGATCTGTCCCCACTGTCTCCCTGTGGCACTGCCACCCCACGGCAGCATTCCCATTTCCCACATATCCCACTCCCCCCCATCCCGGGCGTTCCCTGTCCCCCTGCTTCTCCCACCCTCTGGAGCACCCCAAACTCAGCGATCCCCCCAGGATGGATGAGGCTAGAGGGATTTGGGGAGCAGGGAATTCCCCAGGATGTCTCAGACCCCCTCAGCCACTGCCTGCAGCCCCGGGCACTCCTTGGGGGGGGGGGGGGAATTGAGGATTTGGGAAGAAAAGAGCTGTTCCCATTCTCCCGCATCCCTGCGGCAGGAAAAGGGGGGGGCTCCCGCCCCCTCCAGCTGCCAGGCCTGACGGTTCAGGTCCTGAAAAGCGTGAAAAGTGCAAAAACGAGGAGCAAAATGCAAAACGATGTCGCAAAGCGGGAACACGGATTGGGGACACGGATCCGGCGGGGATCCGCCGCCGCAATTCCCGAGTTCCCAGCAGTGCTGGAAGTGAGAGCGGTGTTGGGGACATCGATGTGACAGCGGCCATCCCTGAGTGGTGTTAAACACATCCTGCACTTTGGGATCCTCATCCCTACCCCAGGAATGTTCAGGAGCGGGGGGGGAGCGGTCAGGAGCATCCTGGACTCCCCCCAGCAGCCGAAGATTCCCAACGTTCTGGCTCCGAGCACTGCAGAGGGGTTTGGGAAGGAAAAATGTCCCCGTGTCCCACTCGGTGACAGCCCTGGGGTGTCCCCCTGGAGCTGGGCACCCCTCGGGGAACCCCGGGATGGGGGAGGATGCCTGAAACATTCCCAGCCAAGCCGCTTTCCCTGAACTCCCCCGAGAGCACCGGGAGCTCCAGGCCGCGGTTTTCCTGCCAGGAGTTTTTGCAGGAATGGCCTTTTCCTGCCAAACTGGGGCGTTTCCAACCCAAAGCTGCTGTTGCTGTTCCTCACCAAACCTCCCACGAGTGGGAAAAGCCGTTCCTCATCCCACACTCCATCCCTCAGCCTCTGGAATCGCCGCACCGGGATCTCCCAGCACGGAGGAGTTCATCCCAAAGATCCCGAGCGGATCCCAGAGATCCAGGGGGTGGGAAAAAAGGGACACAGCCGCAAACCTGGGGGGGAAATGAGTCCTTGGGTCTGTGGGATGATTTTCCACCAGGAAAATCCCATCCCAGCAGCACCACGGGTGGGGGTGAGGGGGGATTTTGGTGGTGCCAGGCAGCTCCAGAGGCTGGGAATGGCGTCCTGGAGCTGAGGGTTTGATCCCTCAGGATTGGGGCCAGGATGGAACACGTGCAGCTCTGCATCCCTGTGCTCCAGCATTCCGTGGGCTGAGCTGCTGGAGTTCTGGATGCTGAGAATTCCAGACTTTCTGTCCTGCCAGGCACTGACCCCCAGGAGAGCACTGCACTGACCTGAGGGCATGGAGAAGGATTCCAAAATGGAATGATGGAACTGGGATTGTGGGGGTGGAATTTGGATAGAAGTGTGTGACATCACAGGGTGGGAAACTCAGAGTTTAAGGGTTTCCTCCATCCTGAGGAAAGGTGGAGCTGTCCTGGATCGAGGTCTGGGATAATGGAACATCATCCCAAGTCAGGATGGGGACATGGTGGCTCTGGGTATGGGAAGAAGGAGAATCATCCCAAGGAATTACAGGGACATCCTGGCTCCAGGTCTGGGAGGTTGGACCGTCATTCCGAGGGGAACGGGAATGTCATAGCTCCAGGGGTGGGAGGATGGAGCTGTCATGGTTCCAGGTCTGGGAAGCTGGAATATCATCCCAAACCAGGATGGAACTGTCATGGTTCTGGGTCTGCGACATTGGAATGTCATCCCAAGCCAGGATGGACCTGTCCTGGATCCGGGTCTGGGAAGTTGGAATGTCATCCCAAACCAGGATGGACCTGTCCTGGATCCGGGTCTGGGAAGTTGGAATGTCATCCCAAGCCAGGATGGGCCTGTCCTGGATCCGGGTCTGGGAAGTTGGAATGTCATCCCAAGCCAGCATGGGGACATTGTGGCTCTGGGTGTGGGAGGATGGGAATGTCATGGTTCCAGGAGGATGGAGCATCATTCCAAGGCAGAAAAGGGCTGGCATAATTCCAGTTCTGTGAGGATGGAGATTCACCCTGAAGGAGGATGGAGCTGTCCTGGATCCAGGTCTGGGAAGTTGGGATGTCATCCCAAGCCAGGATGGGGACATTGTGGCTCTGGGTGTGGGAGGATGGAGAATCCTCCCGAGGAAGGATGGGAATGTCATGGCTCCAGGAGGATGGAGCATCATTCCAAGGCAGAAAAGGGCTGGCATATTCCAGTTCTGGGAGGATGGAGATTCACCATGAAGGAGGATGGAGCTGTCCTGGATCCAGGTCTGGGAAGCTGGAACACCATCCCAAACCAGGATGGAGCTGTCATGGTTCTGGGTCTGGGACACTGGAAGGTCATCCCAAGCCAGCATGGGCCTGTCCTGGATCCAGGTCTGGGAAGCTGGAACACCATCCCAAACCAGGATGGAGCTGTCATGGTTCTGGGTCTGGGACACTGGAAGGTCATCCCAAGCCAGGATGGGGACATTGTGTCTCTGGGTGTGGGAGGATGGGAATGTCGTGTCTCCAGGAGAATGGAGCATCATTCCAAGGCAGAAAAGGGCCAGCATATTCCAGTTCTGGGAGAATGGAGATTCACCCTGAGGGAGGATGGGGCTGTCCTGGATCCAGGTCTGGGAAGCTGGAACACCATCCCAAACCAGGATGCAGCCATCATGGTTCTGGTTCTGGGAAGATGGAACATCATCCCAAGCCAGCATGGGGCTGTCATGGGAAGTTGGAATGCCATCCCAAACCAGGATGGAGCTGTCCTGGATCCAGGTCTGGGAAGTTGGGATATCATCCCAAGCCAGGATGGAGCTGTCATGGTTCTGGGAAGCTGGAATGTCATCCCAACCAGGATGGGGTCGTCATGGTTCCAGGTGTGGGAAATTGGAACACATCCCAAACCAGGATGGAGCTGCGACAGCTGGATTTGGGATCCCCTCACGGACAGGGACATCTATCCAGGTAGACACCGATCGGGAAAAGCAAACCCTGGGATTTTGGATTTGAAACGATGCCACCAGTCCCCTGCAGTCCCCGGAGCGTCCCTGCCTGGCCTGGGCACTGCGGCAGGTTTAGGGAGTCGGGAATTAGCGCGGCAGGAGCGGGGCCATGTCAGATCCCATTACCTCGGACCGCCACCGCTGCCGGTGTCGCAGGAATAATTCACATCCCGCTCCTCCTCGGGGAGCCCGGCTCGCTCCGGAGCTAATGAGGCGTTTGGGATCAGTGGCTCCGTCCCGGCGCTCCCGAAATGTAAAAGTCAGGTTTGCGCATTAGGAATGGATTTTCCGCTTGGGAGCTCGCACACGTGGGAATGGACAAGGCTCCGGGATGAGGGGAATCAGACCCAAAATGTTTCCTTGGAGCTGGGCATCAGCTCAGCCTGAAATTCCTGCTGGAATCAGGCCAGGAGCTGGAGTGGGAATTGGGGCAGGGGGGTTGTGAATCCCTGGATTTGAAAGATCCCAAATATCCCCAGGGTGGATATATAGGCTGGAGGTTGTGAATCCCCAAATTTTGGGAATCCCAAACATCCCCAGGGTGGAAATTGGAGCTGGGGGTTGTGAATCCCCAGACTGGAAAGATTCCAAACATCCTCAGAGTGGAAATTGGAGCTGGGACATTGTGAATCCCTGGATCTGAAAGATCCCAAACATCTCCAGGGTAGAAATTGGAGCTGGGACATTGTGAATCTCTGGATTTGAAAGATCCCAAACATCTCCAGGGTGGAATATGGAGCTGGGGTTGTGAATCCCCGACTGGAAGACCCCAACATCCCCAGGGTGAAAATTGGAGCTGGAGGTTGTGAACCCGATTTGAGGTCCCAACATTCCCGGGGAATATGAGCTGGGGTTGGAATCCCCATGGAAATCCCAAACCCAGGGTGAAAATTGGAGCTGGAGGTTGTGAATCCCCAGATTTTGAGGGTCCCAAACATTCCCAGGGTGGAATTGGAGCTGGGGGTTGTGAATCCCCAGACTGGAAAGATCCCAAACATCTCCAGGGTGGAATATGGAGCTGGGACATTGTGAATCTCTGGATTTGAAAGATCCCAAACATCTCCAGGGTGGAATATGGAGCTGGGGGTTGTGAATCCCCAGATTTTGAGGGTCCCAAACACCCCCAGGACACTGGGTTGGATTTGTGCTCCCCCGGATTTGAGGGAGCTCCTTCCTCCATCCCATTCCAGAGACCCCAACCCCCCCTGGCTGGGGGCTCCCCCCCTCCACGTTCCCTCCTCTCTTCCCTCCCTGTGGGGCTGAGAGTCACCCCCCAGGCCAGGTTTGGGGACACACGGTGACACCAGAGGGGCTGGGACAGCCCTGGGATGGGGAGGGGTCACAGCGAGAGCTCCCACCCCATTCCACGGGATCCCCCTCTGGATCTGCAGAGCCCAGACTGGGAGGAACTGGGAGGACTGGGAGGGACTGGGGAAAGTTAGGGGAGCAGGAGGAGCCAGGGGGAACTGGGAGGACTGGGAGGGACTGGGGGGAGCAGGAGGGAATTGGGGAGATCTGGGAAAAACCAGGGGGAGCCGGGGGAGCCAGGAAGAGCAGGAGGAGGCAGCAGGGCCAGGGGGAACTGGGAAGACTGGGAGGGACTGGGGGGAGTTGGGGGAGCAGGAGGAGCCAGGGGGAACTGGGAGGATTGGGAGGGACTGGGGGGAGTTGGGGGAGCAGGAGGAGCCAGGGGGAACTGGGAGGACTGGGAGGGACTGGGGGGAGTTGGGGGAGCAGGAGGAGCCAGGGGGAACTGGGAGGACTGGGAGGATTGAGGGGAGCTGTGGGTGGGGGGGGGGTGTGGGAAACTGGGGGAAATTTTGGGGGGAGCTGAGCAGGACTGGGAAGAGGCAGGGAAAGCAGCAACCACAGGGAACTGGGAGTACTGGGAGGCACTGGGGACAGCTGGGGACAGCTGGGAAGAGCCGGGAGAGCAGGAGGAGGCAGCAGGGCCAGGGCAAACTGGGATAACTGGTGGGGATTGGGGGACGAACTGGGGGAGCCGGGGTGAACTGGGAGTGCTGGAGTGGGATTGAGGGCAGCAGGAGGAACCAGAGAGGACGGGGGAACTGGGAGCACTGGGAGGGATTGGGATCAGGGCGAGCTGGGGGAGGGGGAGCAGAAACCAGCACGACCAGGGTGAGCTGGGAGGACTGGGAAGGGATGGAGGGGATTTGTAGGAGCCCAGCGGGATCCGGGAGGAGCCGAGGGGAGCCGGGAGCCTCCCAGCCTCACCGGGGGCCTCATGGCCGCCCCTGTGCCAAAGCAAACATTTCCCTGGCGCTGCCTGGAGCCGCGTTCCCAGGCCTGGGTGACCCTTGGCCGTGGGGACCGGCAGGGAGGGGACGGGACAATTCCATACCTGCCACCCCCTCCCCTCCTTGGAACCCCCGCGCATTCCAGCCGGAGGGAATCCAGATGTGCTCGGAGCGGGGCGTCCCCAACATCTGTGCGGGGCTGAGAAGCGGCAAGGGGGGACCTCGGGAATGTCCCGCCGCTCCCGGAGCGTCCCAGCAGCCGGGATTCCCAAGTTTTTCCCTCGGTTTGGAACCCCGTGGCGCTTCCCAGTCCCCCCGGCCAAAGAAAACCGGTCTGTGTTGACTCAGGTGCCAGCGCCGGGACGGTGACGCGGGTGTCACCGCGGTGTCCCCGCCGAGCCCAGATTTATTTGGTTTGTCGTTTTCCTTCAGCTTTTCACGCCAGGAAAGGGAAGGGAGGAATGCGGGAGGGGCTGGAGGGAATTCGGCCCCGTCCCACAGCGCTGCCTCCTCTTCCTCCACCCCCTCCACGGCCGCTGCTCCGTGTTGGGAATTGGAAAGGAAGGGTTTTCCTGGGAATAGGGAATTTTGCCCTGGATTTGGGGTCCCTGGCACGGCGCGCACCCGCCACAGGACGAGTGATTTATTCCCACTCTTCCCATCACTGTTTTCCTCTCCCACAGCCGAATTCCCGGTTATCTCTCCGGCGCGCCGCCCATCCCACATTCCTCCCGGGCACGGAATGAGCCGCAGCCCCCGCGGACCTCGCTCCACCCGCCCCGGGAATGAGAGCGGGACACGCGGGGTGCGTGCCCCGAGCCACGGCGGGGACACCGTGGGGCAAAGGGGGGCTCTGTCCCGGGAAGGTGCTGGTCCCAGGAAAAGGCTGGTACCAGCAGGATGGTGGTCCCCAGGAAAGTTCTCATTCCCAGGAAAATGCTGATCCCATGAAAATGCTGCTCCCAGGAAGATGCTGGTTCTCAGGAAGGTTCTCCTTCCCAGGAAAATGTTCATCCCAGGAAGATGTTGGTCCTCAGGAAAGTTCTCATTCCCAGGAAAAAGCTGGTCCCAGAAGAATGGTGGTCCTTAGGAAAGTTCTCATTCCCAGGAAAAAGCTGGTCCCAGAAGAATGGTGGTCCTTAGGAAAGTTCTCATTCCCAGAAAAACGGTGGCTTCCCAGGAAAATTCTCATTCCCAGGAAGGTTCTCATTCCCAGGAAAGCTGGAACCAGGAGGGTGTTGGTCCTCAGGCAGGTTCTCATTCCCAGGTGGGTGGTGGACCCAGGCATATCCTGGTCCCCAGGAAGGTTCTCATTCCCAGGAAAACCTTCATCGCCAAGAAGGTTCTCATTCCCAGGAGGATCCATTGGTACCCTGGAAGGTTCTCATTCCCATTCCCAGGAAGGTTCTCATTCCAAGGAAGGTTCTCATTCCCAGGAAGGTTCTCATTCCCATTCCCAGGAAGGTTCTCATTCCCAGTAGGATCCTGGTCCCCAGGAAGGTTCTCATGCCCAGAAAGATCCCTGTTCCCTGGAAGGTTCTCATTCCCAAAAAGGTTCTCATTCCCAGAAAGATCCCAGTTCCCTGGAAGGTTCTCTTTCCCAGGAAGGTTCTCATTCCCAGGAAGATCCCAGTTCCCTGGAAGGTTCTCATTCCCAGGAAGGTTCTCATTCCCATTCCCAGGAAGGTTCTCATTCCCATTCCCAGGAAGGTTCTCATTCCCTTTCCCAGGAAGGTTCTCATTCCCAGAAAGATCCCGGTTCCCTGGAAGGTTCTCATTCCCAAAAAGGTTCTCATTCCCAGAAAGATCCCAGTTCCCTGGAAGGTTCTCTTTCCCAGGAAGGTTCTCATTCCCATTCCCAGGAAGGTTCTCATTCCCAGAAAGATCCCGGTTCCCTGGAAGGTGCTCATTCCCAGGAGGATTCCCACTCCCAGGAGGAAGCCGATCCCCAGGCTATGGCACAGCCATCCCTCCCTCCCCAGGACACACCCAGAGAGTTTTCCATCCCTTTGCAACTTTTCCCCCATTTCCCTGATATTCCATTAATTTTAGCTTCCCTTTTCCTGCTGGTCCCACCCTGGGCCTGGAAAGAGGAACTGGATGGGGCCATGCACAGCCTGGGGCTGGAGATCTCGGGAAGCTCCCGAGCTTCTGGGGAGCTGGGACAACGTGGGCGGGCAACCCTGGCATGGGATGAGGCTCCAGAGGCTCCTGGATGTCCTGGGAAAGGGTGCAGGTATCCCAGGAAAGGGACTGGGATGAGCCTTTCCCCTTCTGGATCCTGCTGCCCACCACGGGAATGCCAGGAGATCCAGGGGTCCCATCCGGAGCTGGCAGCACCCAGAGCTCGAGGGAGGGCACCCGACTGTGCCAGGGCAGGGCGGGCACGGCGCTGCTCGGGGGGAAGGGGAAGGGAAGCGGAGGCTGCGGAAGCGGGGGCAGAGCGCGGCTGGAGCTGGGTCAGGCTGCCCCAGCCTTTCCTGCTCCGGGTGGGCACGGCCCTGGCACGGATCACATGGAGCTCTCCTGGTGCCAGGGAAGTGCGTGGTGCTCCTGGCACAGGGCTGGCACAGATCCCAGTTCTGAGAGACACAAGGATTGGCACAGATCCCAAATCCAGGAGCCCACCAGGCCTGGCACAGCTCACTAATCCATGAGCTCACCAACATTGGCACAACTCCCAAATCCAAAAGCCCACCAGGGGTGGCACAGATCCCAAATCCAGGAACCCACTGGGATTGGGCCAGTGCCCAAATCCATAAGCCCACCAGGACTGGCACAGCTCCCAAATCCATAAGCCCACCAGGACTGGCACAGCTCCCAAATCCATAAGCCCACAGGACTGGCACAGCTCCGAAATCCAGGAACCCCCTGGGATTGGCATAGCTCCCAAATCCAGGAACCCACCAGGATTGGCACAGCTCCCAAATCCAGGAACTTACCAGGATTGGCACAGTGCCCAAATTCAGGAGCCCACCAGGACTGGCACAGACCACACACACCAAGAGCCCACCAGGACTGGCAGGGCTCCCATCTCGAAGCCCCCACCAGGACTGGATCAGTTCCCAAATCCAGGAGCCCACTGGGATTGGCACAACTCCAAATCCAACAGCCCACTGAGACTGGCACAACCTGCACACCCAGAGCCCATCGGGTTTGGCACAGCTCCCACACCAGCCCACAAGGACTGGCACAGCTCCCAGATCCAAAAGTCACCAGGCCTGGCACAGCTCCCAAATCCAAAAGCCCACCAGGACTGGCACCACTCCCAGATCCAGGAACCCACCAGGCCTGGCACCACTCCCAGATCCGAGAGCCCACCAGGCCTGGCACAGCTCCCAGATCTGAGAGCCCACCAGGCCTGGCACAGCTCCCAGATCCAGGAGCCCACCCAGACTGGCACAGCTCCCAGATCCAGGAACCCACCAGGATTGGCACAGCTCCCAGATCCAAAAGCCCACCCAGACTGGCAAACCCCCCACACTGGCAACTCACCAGCATTGGCAGAAATTTCATTTCCAAGAGTCCACTGGGACTGGCACAGTTTCCAACTCAAGAACCCACAGGCCTGGCACAGCTCCCATTCCATGGTCCCACCATGACTGGCACAGCTCCAAGCTCCAAAAGTCACCAAGCCTGGCACAGCTCCCAGATCCAGGAGCCCACCAGGATTGTCACAGCTCCTGAATCCAAGATCCCATCAGGCCTGGCACAGGTCCCAGTTCCAAAATCCCACTGGCACTGCTCCCAAATCCAGGAGCCCACCAGGATTGGCACAGCTCCCAAATCCAAGAACCCACCAGGACTGGCATAGCTCCTAAATCCCAATATCCCATGGGCCTGGCGCAGCTCCCAAATCCAAAAATCCATCAGGACTGGCACAGCTCCCAAATCCAATAATCCACTGAAATTGGCACAGCTCCCAAATCCAAAAGCTCACTGGGGTTGGCACAGCTCCCAAATCCAGGAGCCCACCAGGACTGGCACAGCTCCCAAATCTAAGAGCCCACCAAAACTGGCACAACTCCCAAATCGAAGAACCCACCAAGACTGGCACAGCTCCCAAATCCAATAATCCCCCGGCATTTGCACAGCTCCCAAATCCAATATCCCACCGCTCCCAAATCCAAGAGCCCCCCAGCGCTGGCACAGCTCCCAAATCCAGGATCCCGAGGCCTGGCACAGCCCCACACCGGTACCCCCCAGTGGGGTCTGGCACCGTTTCCCGGTGGGCGGCGCAGCCGGGGGGGCACCGGGGCCCGTGGGCATCTCCCTGCTGGCTCAGCACGGCGCTGGCACGGCCGGGAGGGGCCGGGGCCCCGCAGGGCACTTTCCCACACTGCCAGGGCACAAGGGCGGGCATTGACCCCCAGTGGTCACCGCGGGCCAGCCTCGCCCAGTGCCACCAGTGCCACCAGTGCCACCAGCCCGGGTGTCCTCACTGCAGGTGGCAGAGGTTGGATCTGGGTCAGCCTCTACATCCCCAGAGCCGCGGTGTCCAGCTGGGAATTCCTTTGGGAATGTCCAGTGGCAGAGTCCTCTCCTGCCTTTGGGAGCACCTCCCACTGTCCCAGGTGGATCCAGCCTGGCCTTGGGCACTGCCAGGGATCCAGGGGCAGCCACAGCAAATCTGGGAATTCCAGCCCAGCCCCTGCCCACCCTCCCAGACAGCAATTCCTTGCCCAGATCCCAGCCCAATCTCCCCTTTCCCAGTGGCAGCCATTCCCTGGCTCCTGTCCCTCTGTCCCTTGTCCCCAGTCCCTCTCCAGCTCTCCTGGAGCCCCTTCAGGCACTCTGAGGATTCCCTGGATTTTTCCCTTCTCCAGGGGAACATTCCCAGCTCTCCCAGAGCTGAGGTGCTCCAGCCCTCAGAACGTTCAGCATTCCCAGGACAGCCAGGATCCATTTTGGTGACTCAGGAGGACAAACACCATCACTCCCCACATTCCCTTTTCCTTCTTCCCTGGTTTATCCTGGAGCCACATGATCCAGGATATCCCAGGGGTGGGTTGGGATCAGTTTTCCCAGCCATGTCCCCCCAATTCCCGTTGCAATCCCAACCCCTTCCCGGCAGGCTGAAGGCTGAGCCACCCTTGATTCCATCCAAGACGCAACAAAAACATTCCCGAGCTATCAGCACAAATCCCAAACCGTTCCCACCGGGAACAGCCCCAGCCCCACCAGCAGACCCTAAACCCAGAGACCCTGGAGCGCTCCAAGCCCACCCTGGCCCCAAAAACACGGAATTGGGGAAAAGCTGCCGTTGTCGCCACTTCCCAAAATCAGAGCGGGGACTCTGAAGAGGGAAGTGCTGCGGTCTGGGGCTCCTCACCCTCCTCCCCCAGCCCATAAAGGGACGTCCCTGAGCGCGGGGACAGGCGGATTCCCGATGCCACCGCTCCGGAGGTGGCACTGCCAGAGCCACCGCCACCGCCAGGTAACGCCGTGGTTCTCCAGGGATGGGAAAGGACGGGAATTCTGGGGACAGGGATGGGGGGTGGGGGTGGCTCGTGGAGGATCCCGTTGGGATGAGCCTCATCCATCTCCTGCCTGGAGCCAGGGAAGTGCCTGGAACTGCAGGAATCGGGTCCAGGCTTGGAGGGGGTCACATCCATCCCTTATCCCAAGGAACGGTGTCCCACCACCCCATGGTCCCTGTTTCTCTGGTTTTTGGGATGTGATGGAGATGAAGGGTCCCAGACCGGGGATGTCCCCTCCCCCTGCTCCATTCCTGTGCCAAAAAAAGTGATTTTTGAACTGCAGGGATAGGTGGAAGATTGGGAAAAAATTCCTTCTTCTGAGGGTGGGAAGGTTCTGGAATGGAATTCCCAGATTTGCTGTGGCTGCCCCATTCCTGGAAATGTCCAAAGCCAGTTTGGACAGGGTTTGGAGCCACCTGGGACAGCGGGAGATGTCCCTGCCCATGGGAATGAGATGAGATTTCCACCCCTCCCATCCCAACCCATTCCTTAAATCCCATTTAGGGACACCAGGGACACTTTCCCCACCCCAGGTCGCCCCAGGCCCCATCCAGCCCCCGCACCAAAAGCATTTCCCTAGAAATCTTTCCAACCCTTGGAATTCCGGGCAGCAGGGCCCCACCACAGGCCACTGACCCCGCTGGGTCCCCATCCCGAGGGATCCCCCAGGGGCCCTCAGGAATCGAAACCGGGAGAAACCCGGGAGAAGAAACGAAACTTGGCACCAGCGCGAGTTGGGGGCTGGATCCCGGCTCTTCCTTCCTCTTCCGGCACGAATCCCGTGACAATTTGTGGCCTGACATCGTCCCCCCCTCCAAGCACCGACACCCAGGGGCCACCCCAGCCATTCTCTGTGCTCATAGTCTGGAAAAAAATCCCAAATAAAGCTCTCCGGAGCTGGAAATCCAGCCCGAAATCCAAGGAGCAGCGAGGAAATTGGATACAGATGTGGGAAAAGGAGGTATGGGAGAAGGAGGGAATGGTGGAGAGGGAAAGGCCGGAGCGGGGGGCTGGGAGAGGCCTCGTTCCTCAGGGAGAGACCCAGGAGTGCTCAGAGGAGGATCGGAGCTCGCAGCAATCCGATCGCAGATTTCCGGGATGTTGGGGAAAAGTTCGGGGTGAAATTATTCTGGTTTGTCACGGAACGATGAGGGGCGAAAGCGAAAGGAATGTCAGGAGCTCGTCTGGAGCTGCAAAGATGTTTTAAATAATGCTAGGTGGGGAGGGGCTGCTGGATCTTTGCGGGCGGGTCCGGGGTGGCCGCGGTGCGGCCGCGTGTGTGCGGCTTGGCGGACGCGTGTCGGGAGGCGCGGGGAGGGAGGGGAGGGAGGGGGACGGGGAGACGCCAGGGGGCGGGGCGGGAGGGAAAGGCAGGCAGGAAGGAAGGACGGCCGGCCGGCCGGCAGGAAGGAAGGCAGGACGGGCAGGAAGGCCGCCGGCCGGCCGGTGGACGGCAGATAGGGACGGCCTGCCGGAAGTCAGCAGGACGGCCGAAGGACGGCCTGCCTGTCCTTCCGTCCTTCCGGCCTCCTTCCGTACGCCTTTCCGTCCTTCCTTCACTTCCTTCCTTCCTCCTTCCTTACGTCTGCATTCCTTCCTCTCCTGTCCTCCATTCCTTCCGTATCGTCCTGCTGTCCTTCCTTCCTTCCTTCCTTCCTTCCTTCCTTCCTTCCTTCCTTCCTTCCTTCCTTCCTTCCCCTTTTCCCTTCCCTTTTGTTCTTCCCCTTGAGGACTGTCCTGATTCCAGCAGGATTTATCCCACCCATTCCAAGGTCCTCAGCCACCTCCTCTTGTCCCCAGGGTCCCCTGTGCTGGCGTGGCCCCGTGTCCCCCATGTCCCCTGGCAGTGCCACCATGCGCCTGCCCCGCTGCCTCGTGCTCCTGGCCAGCCTCGTCCCGCCAGGTATGGGGACAGGGACACCCTTGGGATTGTCCCCTCCCGGACTGGAGGCCAGGATTGGCTCCAGTGGGTGGGAATTCCAGGCAGGAATCTGGGGGGTCCCAAGGCTGCTCCTGGGGGGATTTGCCATGATCCCATGCTCCTGACAGGCAGGGATGGGGTGACAAGGGGACAGCCAGGCCATGGGAGCAAGGACAAGGCACCAAAGGGAGGAAAGGGGGTGAGGAAATAAATTTGGGACCCCAGGACGTCTCTTTCCCCTTTTTCCTCATTATTTCCACCCAAAAGATCCAGCTTTTCCCAGTTATCCCCCCCTCCTCCACCCCAAAACCTCCTCTTGGGAAGGATTTATCCCAAACTCCGCCTTCTCTCCCACCTTCCCCATCAAGCATGGGTGACATGTCCCCAACGTGTCCTGGACAAGTGGGGACACTTCTGGCTCCCTGATCCCGATTTTCCCTGGCACAGCCCTCGGCTCCTGGGGGGTCTCCTACCCCGAGTCCCTGCAGGCCAGCGGGGGGTCCTGCCTGGTTGTCCCCTGCACCTTCAGCTACCCCGCGGATGTGACCACCGCCGATGGCATCGTGGCCATCTGGTACAAGGACTACGACGGCCAGCGGAAGGTTGTGTTCCACTCCGCCGCCCCCCAGGACGTGGATCCCAATTTTGGGGGTCGTGCCCAGCTCCTGGGGGACCCCACGGCCCAGAATTGCACCCTGCTGCTGCGGGGGGTGACACCGGGGGACAGTGGCCTCTACAGGTTCCGCTTCGAGATCATCAACGGCGACCGCTGGTCGGCGTCGCGGGACGTGACCCTGAGCGTTTCAGGTGGGTAAAACACCAAAATTCCCCAAAATTCCCCAAAATTCCCTTCTTGCCCCATTCCATGAGGTCATCCTGCCCTCTGCTCTCCACCCCAGAGGATCTGGAGCGTCCCAGTGTCACCAGCAGCGAGGAGCAGACCGAGGGACAAAGGTCCACCCTGGAGTGCTCCACGCCCTACTTTTGTCCCGGGGGTGACATCGTCCTGCGCTGGGAGGGCTACGACCCCCAGGTGTCCGAGGTGTCCAGCCACGTCCAGCTGGACACCAGCGGGGTCGGCCACCAGGTGACCCTGAGCAGCTCCTTCACCTGGAAGGACCATTCCAAGAAGCTGCTCTGCGTGGTTTCCGACGGATCCAAGAGGGCGAGCACGGAGGTGGTGCTGCGGGTCAGGCGTACGTGGCGTGGGGACAGGGGACACCTCTGTCACCGCCACCACTGCCACGTCCCCCTCCTGCCACCCCCTTCTTCCCTGCAGCATTTTCCTCCTGCTTCTCCCTCCCTATCCTGCTCCCTGGCCCCATCTGTCCCTTAGGTGCCACCTCCTGTCATGCACCTCCCTTTTTCCGTGCCCTGGGGTGGTGGCAGCCCCCTGTGCCCACCCTGTCCCTCTGTGTCCCCCGCAGACTCCCCCAAGGACACGCAGGTGTCGCTGAGCCCTTCCTCGGGGAACATCGGCGTGGGTGACACGGTGACCCTGAGCTGTGAGGTTGGCAGCAGCCACCCCCCGGTCTCGGGGTACCACTGGTACAAGGACGGGGTGGCCGTGGGCACCGAGCGGGTGCTGGCCCTGCGGGGGGTGCGCCGCGAGGACCACGGGCGGTACCACTGCGAGGCCCAGAACACCCTCGGCACCGGGGTGTCACCTCCTGTCACCCTCCGTGTGTTCTGTGAGTGCCACGGGAGCTCTGCCGGGGCGGGACATCGCTGAGTGTCCCACACTGGGGTGGCACGGGCTGGGATGGAGGTGGCCGGTGCTGCTGGAGGTCCGGGAATTGGGGTGTCCATCCAGGAGGAGGGTGGTGGTCACCTGTGTGCCACACCTGTGTCCCTTCTCTTGGTGATCCCAGAAAACAGGGAGGGAATTCCAGCCAAGGACAGGGAGCAGAGCTGGGAAGGGGTTGGGAGCTTGTGGAGATCCAGAGCTGTGCTGGGAAGGAACCTTAGGGATCATTCCCACCCCTGTGGGCACAGGCAATTCCCGCTATCCCAGGTGGATCCAGGCCATGTCCAGCCTGGCCTGGGGCACTTCCAGGGATCCAGGAGCAGCCACAGCTTCTCTCGGAATTCCACCCCCACAGGGAAGGGAACAGTTTGCTTTTCCCAGCAGATCCCACAGCAAACACAAATCCCAGCCTTCCCTGCCTGAGCTGGAATCCCACAGGGATCATCTCCCCCCAGATGGGTCCCTGTGCTCCCCCCAAAACCCCCCCGAGCCCACCCTGAGAGCTGAAAGACCCTTCCCCACCCCCCATGGGTTTGGCCCCCAGGGCTTTGCTCTAAAGCCAGGTGTCCCCAGCTGGTGGCAGGGGACAAACCCAAATGTCCCCCAGCTCTCTTGTTGGGGCTTCCATCTTCTCCCAGGCTCTGGAATGGGGAGATTTGGGGTGGGCGTTCTGTTTTCCTGTCCCCAGGGCCATCCTGAACCTGTCCCTTCTCCCTCAGCCGCAGAGATCTCAGCCAGCCCCGCGGCCGAGGTGCTCGAGGGGACGGCCACCACCTTGTCCTGCGATGTCCCCGGGCGGGAGGGACATCCTGAGGAGCTGACCTACACCTGGTACAAGAACAGCGCGTGGCTCAAGGAGGGTCCGGCCCACACCCTCCTCTTCCCCGCCGTGGCCGCCGGTGACGCCGGCTACTACTCCTGCCAAGTGACCAACAGCCAGGGCAGTGACACGGCCCAGGCCATCAGCCTCAGCGTGACATGTGAGTGACACCAGCTCCTGCCACATGGGGCTGTGCAAATCCCCCCAAAATCCAGGAAATCCCCCCCAAAAAATTCATGGCAAATCCTCTTCCTGAGCACCCCAGGGGTAGATGAGGGGGTCGGCCCTGCTGGTTCAGTTTTATGGGGATACAACAAATTTTGGCCATGAGGCAGGTGTGAAGGTGACATTAAGTGACATTTGGGACTTGTCCATCCCAGCACCTCCCACCAATCCCCTCCATTTCCATAAGGTTTTTCATGGAGAATCCAGCTGGATAAGAACAGCTCAGGAGGTTTTCAGGGGGGAAATAACCCAGCCACGGCTTGGTTGTGACAATTTTGGGTAAATCTGACCTGGTGACACACGGGACAAGCAGATTGTGACATCCAAGTTGGGTAGGGTGACACTTCCTATCCTTGGAAGAGCCCAGGCCAGGTTGGATGGAGCTTGGAGCCACCTGGGCTAGTCAGAGGTGTCCCTGCCCATGGGACCAGCTGGGATTTAACGTCCCCTCCAACTCAAACCACTCCGTGATTTTCCCTGTGACCTCACCACGAGGACATCCCAACCTCAGCATCCTCTCCCATCCCACAGATCCACCCCGAATTCCCACCCTCACGCTCTTCCAGGAGACCCAGGGTGGCCGGCTGGTCATTGTCCGCTGCACTGTGGACAGCCACCCTCCGGCCACCCTGGCCATCGACCGCGACGGCACCGTGCTGGCCACCAGCGGGGCGCAGGTGCCCCTGGGCCAGCGGCTCGGTGTCACCGCCTCCCACAATTCCCTGCGGTTGGAAATCCGGGATGCGGGACCCCAGGACAGCGGGAAGTACGGCTGCACCGCCAGCAACGTCCACGGCAGCGCCAGTGCCACCAAGGTCCTGGTGACCCGCGGTGAGTCCCGGGGTGACACGGCTGCTCCTGGGTTTGGGGTGATGATGAATTCCCAAAACTGGGGGGACACGCAACCCCACAGAGTGTGGGGGACCCCTGTGGTGGCACTGGGGGACCTCGGTGTCCTGGGGGCTGTGTGGTGTCCCCTCCTCAGCGGGGTCAGAGCTGCTTTTGGAGCTGGAGAGGCTCCTGGGTTTGGTTTTGTTTCCCAAAATGCCAAAAATCAGTAAATTTATCCAAATTTTCCTGCCCCATCCATCCCCACCCGTCACTGTCCCCTGACCCCCAAGTCTGGATCATCTGGGGTGACAGAGGCAGCAGAAGGAGAGAAAAGTCCCCCAAACCCATGTCCAAGAGGAACATCCTTTAGGACTCCAAAAAAAACCCAAGAGAGACCTCAAGGTCCAATTCCAGAGAAACCAAACCCGGATTTGGGTGCTCCAGGTGGGGAGCTGGAAGTTGGACAAAGCCCAACCAGTGGGAAGAGGGGACAGGCTCTGTCCTGGGAAAAAGTCACCTGGACACACTCGGAAAAAGCGGGAAAGGGTCAGGAAAGGCCCCATTGGCCTGCGCAGTGTCCCCAGGGAATGTCACCCCACAAAGACCCATGGTGAGGGAGGGGACTCTGGGAAGCCCAGCAGGGAATTGTAGCTGGATGGACCCATGGGAAAGATTTCCCTCCTTCCCTGAAATCCCTCTCCCCCTGCTCCTCCAGCTGCAGGGATCCTGATCCAGCCCTCGGCGGAGGTGACAGAGGGGACCGCGGTCACCCTGACCTGCGTGGGGACAGGGGACACGGGGGAGGAGCCGCTCTACACCTGGTACAGGAACGGCCGCAGGCTCCAGGAGAGCTCGTTCCCCACCTTGGAATTCCCGTCCGTCCGCGGGGACGACGCCGGCGCCTTCCAGTGCCAGGTCCGGAGCAGGAACGGCAGCGACACGTCGGAGGCTGTCCCGCTCCGAGTGCTCTGTGAGTGTCCCGTGGGAATTCCAAAGGGTCCTGGGGCTGGGCTGGGGGTGCTCCCACCCTGAGGTTTCCCCCATCCCCACCAGCCACGGCTGAGGAGCTCTAGGGTGGGAATGTGGGGAGGGTGGAAAATTCCCTTTGGCGGGTAAATCTGGGAGTTCTGGGGAGGAGGGATTTGGAGAATTCCCACCTTCCCAAGAATTTTAGGAACAGTAAACGATTGTAGAACCATTAATGGTTTGGGTTTGGGGGACCACAAAACCCATCTCGTTCTGACCCCTCTGCCACGGGCACGGGCACTTCCCACTGGACCAGCTCCAACCTGGATGTCCAAGGGTTTCTCAGGCATCAATCCCTTGGATTCTGAGGGTTTTCCCAATGGATCCAGGGCTGTTTTGTCCCTGCATTGGGTTGGGAGGGACCTCAAAGTTCTCCTCATTCCAACCCCTCTCCCCTTGGCAGGGACACCTCCCACTGCCCCAGATCATTCCAAACCCAATCCCACCTGGATGATCAGGAGGTGCTGGAAGCATCCATCCTTTGGATTCCAGGGGTTTTCCCGACCTCACAGATCCAGTTTTCCCCCACAGACGCCCCGAGGCAGCCGGTGCTGAGCTCGTTCCTGCAGAGCCAGGGCGGGCGCCTGGGCATCATCCAGTGCTCCGTAGAGAGCGATCCCGAGTCCAACCTCACCCTCCGGAGAGGGGACGATGCCATCGCCTGCACCCAGGGCTGTCCCCAGGCCACCAGCCCCAGGGTCCACGTCACCAGGTCCTACAACAGCCTGAAGGTGGAAATTCGGGATGTGGTGGTGGAGGATGAAGGGATTTACGTGTGCCAGGCTGGGAATTCCCAAGGAAGCGCCAGCGCCACTGTGGATTTCAAGGCTGACAGTGAGTGGGGACAGGGGACATTGTGGCATCTGGGAATGTTCTGAGGGAGGGGAGCGTGGGAAGGGAATGCTGGGGAAGGAGGCAAGCTCAGGAGATGGTGGCAGGAGGAGCAGAAATGTCACATGGAAATGTCACGTGTCCATGAAACCCAGACATGGAATTGTCACATGGAAATGCCACATGTCCATGAAACCCAGACATGGAAATGTCACATGTCCAAGAAATGTCCAGACATGGAAATGTCACATGTCCAGGAAATCCAGACATGGAAATGCCACATGGAAATACCACATGTCCATGAAACCCAGACATGGAAATGTCACATGTCCAGGAAATCCAGACATGGAAATGTCACATGGAAATGTCACATGGAAATGTCACATGGAAATGTCATGTGTTCATGAAATCCAGACATGGAAATGTCACATAGAAATGCCACATGGAAATGCCACATGGAAATGCCACATGTCCATGAAACCCAGACATGGAAACACCTCATGGAAATGCCACATGGAAATGTCACATGGAAATGTCACATGGAAATGTCACA
>NC_066317.1:69804499-69856999 GCF_022539315.1 Serinus canaria | reverse complement strand
CATGGCACTGCCCTGCTGCCATCACCCTGGGAATCATGGAACCACGGAGTCATGGAATGGTTTGGGTGGGGAGAGACCTTAAATCCCATCAATCCCACCCCTGCCATGGACAGGGACACCTTCCGCTATCCCAGGCTGCCCCAAGCCCTGTCCATCCTGACCTCGGACACTTCCAGGGATGGAGCATCCCAAACAAATCCATGGGAACACCACGGGAATGGTGTCACCTGCGGGTCGTGGTGGCCGTTCCCTCTTTTTACTGCGCTGCAACTCCCTGACTTTCCCACTCTGGAAATTGAGGAAACCTCACTTTTCCCTCAAAATTGAGGGATCACCATTTTTCCTGGGAATTGAGGGATCCCCACTTCTTCCTGGGAATTGAGGGATCCCCACTTTTTCCTGGGAATTGAAGGATCACTATTTTTTCCTGGAAATTGAGGGATCACCATTTTTCCTGGGAATTGAGGGATCCCCACTTTTTCCTGGGAATTGAAGGATCACTATTTTTCCCTGGAAATTGACGGATCCCCACTTTTTCCTGGAAATTGAGGGATCCCCACTTTTTCCTGGGAATTGAAGGATCACTATTTTTTCCTGGGAATTGAGGGATCCCCACTTCTTCCTGGAAATTGAGGGGTCCCGACTTTTTCCTGGGAATTGAGGGATCCCCACTTTTTCCTGGGAATTGAGGGATCCCGACTTTTTCCTGGAAATTGAGGGATCCCCACTTTTTCCTGGAAATTGAGGGATCCCCACTTTTTCCTGGGAATTGAGGGATCCCCACTTTTTCCTGGGAATTGAGGGATCCCCACTTTTCCCTGGAAATTGACGGATCACCACTTTTTCCTGGAAATTGAGGGATCCCCACTTTTTCCTGGGAATTGAGGGATCACCACTTTTTCCTGGGAATTGAGGGATCCCCACTTTTTCCTGGGAATTGAGGGATCCCCACTTCTTCCTGGAAATTGAGGGATCCCCACTTTTTCCTGGAAATTGAGGGATCCCACTTTTTCCTGGAAAATGAGGGATCACCACTTCTTCCTGGAAATTGAAGGATCCCCACTTTTTCCTGAAAATTCAGGGATCACCATTTTTCCTGGGAATTGAGGGATCCCCATTTTTCCTGGAAATTGAGGGATCCCCACTTCTTCCTGGAAACTGAGGGATCCCCACTTTTTCCTGGGAATTGTGGGATCACCATTTTTCCCCCCCTCCCGTGCAGCCGCCCGGGTCCGGATCTGGCCGTCCCCAGACGTGCGGGAAGGGGACAGTGCCACCCTCACCTGCGCGGTGGCAGGAGGGGACCAGGACGTGCTGAGCTACACCTGGTACCGGAACCAGGTGTGGCTGGGCACCGGCTCTTCCCCAAACCTCACCTTCCCCGGGGTCACCGCCTCCGACGCCGGCTCCTACCAGTGCTCCGTACGGACCCCAGCCTGGAACCACAGTGCCACCCCTGCCACCCTCAACGTCCTCTGTGAGTCCCCAGGGGCACCTTCGTGTCACTTGGTGTCACCCCTCGGTGCGGCTGGAGAGGTGGGGCAGGAAGGCCTGGTTTAATTTGGGGGGATTAATTAATTAGGGCGGCACAAAAAAATTTTTTCCAGAGGATAATTAAGGCAAACTTTACACCCCAGACCTGCCCAGGGACTCCAGGACCTTCTCCAAGGTTCCTTGTGCTCCACACCAAACCCAGCAGGAAAATCCTTGGCTTTAATGCTGGATTTAGGATTTTTTTTTTTTTTTTATCCCTGACTGGGAAAATTAAAACCAGACTTTGCTTTAAAAAAAAAAAAAAAAAAAAAAAAAAAAAAAAAAGGGGAAAAAAAGTTGCTGCGAGTCAGAACGTGAGAATTTTTTTTTCCCCTTTTTTAATGAGAAAAAGATGGTGTTAATTTATAAATCTTCCTCTCTGGAGCATGGGGGATCCCTGGCATGAAAGGGCTGGAGCAGCAGGAAAAGCTGAGGGAGCTGGGAAAGGGGCCTGGAGAAAAGGGGGATCGGGGGGGGACCTGGTGGCTCTGCACAGCTCCTGCCAGGAGGGGACAGCCAGGGGGGTCGGGAGCAAGGACAGGACCAAGGGACACAGCCCGAAGCTGTGCCAGGGGAGGTTTGGGTTGGAGATTGGGAATTTTGGAATTTTCCCTCCTGGAAAGCCCAGCGGTGGAGTTCCACCCTTGGGGACGCGCTCAGCGGTGGCCTGGGACAGCGCTGGGGGGACACTTGGTGAGCTCCGAGGGCTTTCCCAACCCAACCAATTCCATGATTATCCCCTTCTCCACGTTTTTCCCGCCCCGCAGACCCCCCCAGGAACCTGCGGCTGCAATCCTTCGTGGAGAGCAGCCAGGGGACGGCCACCATCCTGCTGTGCGCCGTGGACAGCCACCCCCCGGCCCAGCTCACCCTGCTCAGGGGGGGACGCCTGGTGGCCTCCAGCCCCGCCAGGGGAGGTGACAGCCCCCGGCAGAGCGTCCGAGTGTCCCCCTCTCCCAACGCGCTGCGCTTGGAATTCCGGGAAGCCTCGGAGGAGGATGAGGGCGAATACGAGTGCCAGGCACGGAGCGCCCTCGGCGACACCCACGCGTCCCTCACGCTCCGGGTGCAAGGTGAGGAGGGGGACAAGGGCTTGGGGACACTGCCAGGGGGGCGTTGAAGGGCGCAGGATTCGGGGTACCCAATTCTGGAGGAGCTGGAGGTTCCGGACACCAATTTGGGGCTGGGGGCTTCAAAGGGAAAAGGTGACCAAAATCCTCTCCGATCCCCGCAGCCACCAGGGTGCTGGTGCGACCCTCGGCCGAGGTGGCGGAGGGGACAGAGGTGACCCTGACGTGCCAGGCCCCTCACGCGCAGCCGGGGACCCTCTACACGTGGTTCAAGAACGGGCGGTGGGTGACAGAGGGACCCGAGCCCTCGCTGGGGCTCCGCGGCCACCGCTCCGACGCGGGGCTCTACGGCTGCCGGGCGGGCCGGGGGCCCCGCGCCCCCCCCGTGGCCCTCGCCGTGCTCTGTGAGTGGGGGGCGACACCTCCGGGGGGGGCGGGAGGGGACACCGGGACACGCCACCCCCGCGGGGAGATGCCGCTGCCCGGTCTTGTGTCGCCACCCCGCGACACGCGGCGACAGCGCAGCCCCTGCCCCGGGGGTGACCTCCTCCCCTCGCCGCTTGTCGCCCGGCGGGGGGTGAGGGGACACGCGCTGTCCTTGTCGCCGCAGATGCCCCGCAGGAGCCCAGCTTTGTGGCGCTGGTGGAGCCCCGCGGGGGGCGACAGGCGGTGCTGCTCTGCTCGGCCGACGGTGTCCCCCCGCCGGACATCGCCGTGAGCAGGGGACAGGGCCACCCACCCCTGGCCACCAGCCTCGGCCCCTCTGACCCCCGCTTCGAGGTCCGGGCCACCCCCACGTCGCTGCGGGTGGGGATGGCGGGGCTGGAGCCTGGGGACGCGGGGCTCTACTTGTGCTCGGCCACCAACAGCCGCGGCTCGGCCACCGCGTCCCTGCGGCTGCAAGTGCCAGGTGAGGTGTCCCCGAGTCCCCAAGTAAGGTGTGGGGGTGTCCCCGTGGGAACGGCGCTCCGGGAGCTCCCCGGGCATTCTGGAGTCCCCAATGTCCCTCCTCAGGGGTCACGCTGACGGTGGAGCCGTCGCAGGAAGTCCCCGAGGGCACCAGGGCCACCATGAGCTGCTCGGCCACCGCCTGGGGGGACAAAGGTGTCAACTACACGTGGTACCGCGACGGGCGGTGGCTTTGGGAGGGACCGTCCGGCTCCTTCGTCCTCAGCCCCGTGTCCAGCTCCGACGCCGGCTCCTACCAGTGCCAGGCCAGCGGGACATGGGGCACGGCCACCTCTGTCCCCCTCAGCCTCAGCGTCCTCTGTGAGTGTCCCCAGCGCCACCAGGCGTGCCCCAAACCCCTGTCACACGTGTCACCTCCGCAAGGCAAGGGGAGTTTCCTCCTCTTCCTCTTCCTGCCCTGCTCCTCTCCCTTTGGGGTTTTTTTAAGGCAGATTTGGGGGCACAAATGCTCCAGAGCTGAGGAATTTTCTGGTTGGGCGTGGAATGAGGGGCTGGGGAACATGGGAGGGCACCAGGGTGGGGATGGATGGGGTGGGGATGAGCCAGGATGGAGAAGGGATGAGTTAGGAAGCTCTTGGTGACCTGGGGAAGGGGATTTGGGTTTTTTTTTAGGATTGGTCCTTCAGAAGTTGGATTTGGGGGCTAAAAAAGCTCCAACCTGAGGGGTTCTCCAGCTGGAGGTGGGAGCAGAGGGTGTGATGATGATCCAGGCTGGAGGAGGGATGCGGTGGGAAGCTTCTGGGAAAGGAATTTGGGGCTTTTCTTAGGATTGGCCCCCAAAAATCAGATTCAGAGCCCAAAAGCTCCAAGTCAGGAAGATTCTCCAACTTTGGGGCGGCCAGACAAGAACTGGAGAGGGTTTGGATGGGACAAATCCATTTTAAACCACTTTTGGTGGCCAGCCAGGCCAGCTGCGAGTGTCCCACCCGATGTCCCAGTGCCACCCTCGCTGTCCCCTCCCCAGACCCTCCTCGGGCCGTCTCGGTGAGCACCTTCCTGGAGAACCAGAACGGACGCGGGGCCATCGTGCTGTGCACGGCCCAGAGCCACCCGCCCTCCTCGCTGGCCCTGCTCCACCACGGCCACCTGCTGGCCACCAGCCTGTCCCCTGCTGTCACCCCGGGGGTGCGGGCCACCCCCTCGCACAACGCCCTGCGGGTGGAGCTGATGGCCGTGGGGACAGGGGCGGGGGGACGCTACGTCTGCGTGGCCACCAACGCCCTGGGCAACGCCACGGCCAGCGCTGACTTCGATGTCCACAGTGAGTGGGGATCCCAAAAAATCCCTGGAATTGGGAAGTGGAATGGGGACAAAGGGCGAAATAGGAGGGGTGGCACTTGTGGCTGTGTTGGGGACATCTCCTGTCCCTGGTAGGGTGGGCTTTAGGACAGGGGACAATGGCAGCCAGGAGAAATTGTCCCCACCTGTGACTTCCCCCCAGGTGTGTCCTTACCCCAAATGCTGCCTGTCCCCCACTTTGTCACCTCAGTGTCCCCTTCACCCCTCTTGGGGCACCCCGAGGTCTGGGGGTCCCGCTGGCACTGTCCCCATCTCTGTCCCCAGCTCTGAGCCACCTGAGGACCTTCCGTGTCCTGTCCGGGCTGCTCGTGGCCATCGTGGCCATCGCCACCGTGGCCCTGCTGGCCATGAAGGTGTGGCCCAGGTGACGTCCTGGATGGGGTGGGGTGGGGGACAAGGGACCTCAGGGTGGGGGGACAGGGACCCCAGGATGGGAGGACAGGGACCCCAATGTCATTAAAAGGACCCACAGGGTGGGGGAACAGGGACACAAAGGTGGCACAGGGACCCTGGCATGGGGACAGGGACCCTAGGGTGGCACAGGGACCACGGGATCAGGGGACAGGGACCCCAGGGTGACACAGGGACCACGGGATCAGGGGACAGGGACCCCAGGGTGGTGGGACAGTGACCCTGGAGTGGTGACAAGGACCCCAGGGTGGTGGGACAGTGGCCCTGGCATGGTGACAAGGACCCCTGGGGTGGTGGGACAGTGACCCTGGCACGGTGACAAGGACCCCGGGGTGGTGGGACAGTGACCCTGGCATGGTGACAAGGACCCTGGGGTGATGGGACAGTGACCCTGGCATGGTGACAAGGACCCCGGGGTGGTGGGACAGTGGCTCTGGCAAGGTGACAAGGACCCCTGGGGTGGTGGGACAGTGGCCCTGGCACAGTGACAAGGACCCCGGGGTGGTGGCAGCTCCCTGTGCTCCCTGGCAGGATCAGGAAATTCCGGAGCTGGTCCCGGGCTGAGGACACCCTGGAGCTGAGGAGCAAACAGGACCTGCCACAGGTGGGGACAGCGCTGGGGACAGCCCTGGGGACATCCCTGGGGACATCACTGGGGACAGCCCTGGGGACAGCCCTGGGGACATCACTCGGGTCCCCTGAGCTCTCGGGAAGTCCCTTCCAGGAATCCCCGGTGTGGGACTGGGATGTGGATCCAGGATCCAGCCTGGTCTGGTGGCCCCGTGGTGCCACCACAGCCGTGGCTGTCACTGCCACCTCTGTCCCCTGGGGACAGGAGGGACAGAGCCATGTGGGGACCCAAAATCCCCGTGCCAGCCTCATTCCAGAGAGACTTCGTGGCACAGAGGGATGGCAGCCCCTCCCAGCATGTCCTCTGTCCCCACGGAGTGTCCCCAGCCACGGGCAGGGTGTCCCAGCTAAGGACAGGGTGTCCCCAGGTATGAGCAGTGTCCCCAGACACAGACAGGGTGTCCCCAACCATGGCAGAGTGTCCCCAGACATGGACAGAGTGTCCCCAGATGTGGACAGAGTGTCTCCAGACGGGGACAGGGTGTCCCCAGACACAGACAGGGTGTCCCCAGACACAGACAGAGTGTCCCCAGCCATGGACAGGGTGTCCCAAGACATAGACAGAATGTCCCCAACCATGGCAGAGTGTCCCCAGACGTGGACAGGATGTCCCCAGACATAGACAGGGTGTCCCCAGACATAGACAGGGTGTCCCTAGACACAGGCAGGGTGTCCCCAGGTGTGGACAGGATGTCCCCAGCCAAGGGCAGGGTGTCCCCAGAAAAGGACAGGGTGTCCCTAGACATGAGCAGAGCACCTCCAAACATGGACAGGGTGTCCCCTGCCGAGGACAGGGTGTCCCCCATCCTAAGCAGTGTCCCCAGACAAGGACGAGGTGTCCCCAGCCCCTCCCAACCTTTTCCAGATGGATGGAGCGTCCTGACCCGGTGGCTCTTGGTCCCCAGGCCAGCTGTGGCCGCTGGAATTTCCCGATCCTGGCTGGACCCAGGGACACCCCGGGGATCCCCCGGCCCCCTCCAGCCCCTCGTCCCTCCCCGGTGGATCCAGTGACACCTCCGGGCTGGGAAACTCCGGGAAAAGAATAAAATCCAACCTCCCGGTGCTGGGCACGTCCTGTTTGTCACCACCTGTCCCTTTTCCCTGCCATCCATCCCGCTGTCCCCTTGGAGAGGGGGACACTGGGGTCCCCAAGCCACCCGTGTCCCCTCGGTGTCTGGGATGAGGGGACCTGGGGCTGGGGACTCTGTCTGCTGGTGGCAGCTGGGTGTCCCCTCGGGCCGTGTGTCCTCTGGCCGTGTCCCCGCTGCCATTAGAGGTCACCCTGCGGCCACCGGACACGGCCACGACCGGGGGATGTGGCTTTGGGATGCGGAGCCGGAGCTTCCCGGGAATGGGGGGGATTTGGGATCGGAGCTCCCGTGGGTGTTTCGTGCCCCGTTCTGTGCCCGTTCCGCTGCCAGAGCAGCGTGCTGGGCTGTCCCCACCCCTGTCACTGTCCTTGTCCCGGTCCGTGTCCCCATCCCTGTCCCCAGTCCTGCGCCCGTGCCAGCCCTGGTCCCTGTCCCCATCCTCGTTTCCATTTCCAGCCCCTGTCCCCACCTCCAGCTCCGTCCCTGACCCCATTTCTCTCTCTGTCCCCATCCCTGTCCCCATCCCTGTCCCCATCCCCATCTCCAGTCCTATCCCTGTCCCCATCCTTGTCCCCATCCCTTGTCCCCTCTTCTCTCATTATCCTCACCCGTGTCTCCACCCCTGTCCCCATCCCTGTCCCCAATCCGTCCCCATCCTTGTCCCCATCGCTGTCCCCATCCCTGTCCCCTCTTCTCTCATTATCCTCACCCGTGTCCCCACGCGTGTCCCCATCCCTGTCCCCACTCCGTCCCCTGCCCAGGGCCAGCACGGCCAGCAGGGTCACGAGCAGGGTGGCAGGGCGGTGACAGCTCTCTGGCAGGGTGGTGACAGCGCGGAGGCGACAGGGCGGTGTCACCAACCCTCCCCCCCGCGCCAGCGCCGCCTCCTCCCCGCGATCCCCGCGAGCACCGAGGGGCAGCAGGGTCAGACTTTGTCACCTGCGTCCGGCTGGTGACAAAGGTGACCCGGCCGCTCCCTGCCTCGGGCTGGCGCTCACCTTTCCAGGGACCCTCCGCTCCAGAGCCACCGCCCCCAGCGCCGCCACCGCCAGCGCCACCACCCCGCGTCCTCCTCGGCCACCTGCGCCCGCCGAGCCCCCGGCGCCGCTCCCTCCCCTCCTCCTCCTGCTGCTCTTCCTCCTCCTCATCCTCCTCCTCCTCCTCCTCCTGCTGCTCTTCCTCCTCCTCCTGCTGCTCTTCCTCCTCCTCCTCCTGCTGCTCTTCCTCCTGCTCTTCCTCCTCCTCCTGCTCTTCTTCCTGCTCTTCCTCCTCCTCCTCCTGCTGCTGCTCTTCCTCCTCCTCCTCCTCCTGCTGCTCTTCCTCCTGCTCTTCCTCCTCCTCCTCCTCCTGCTCTTCCTCCTCCTCCTCCTCCTGCTGCTCTTCCTCCTACTCCTCCTCCTCCTGCTCTTCCTCCTCCTCCTCCTTCTCCTCCTCCTCCTCCTCCTCCTCCTCCTCCTGCTCTTCCTCCCGCTTTCCCGGCCTGGAACTCGAGAATTCCAGCCTGTATTCCCCTGGAGCGGGATCGAGATTGGGATTGGGATCGGGAGGGGGAAGGGGAGCGGGATCAGGATTGGGATTGGGATTGGGATTAGGGTCTGGATTGGGATGAGGAGCGGAAGTGGGATGGGGATTGGGAGCAGGATTGGAATCGGGATCGGGGGGCTGTTGGGTGCTGCCGAGCCCGCACAGGGAGTGGGAAGAGATCCCGGCTGTTCCCAGCAGGGCAGGGGTGGAATCCTGGGATTTGGGGGGCTCGGGGTGGGGTTTGGGGGTGATCCCAGCGGTTCTGGGGTCTCCATCCCGCCTGGAGCCAGGGGAACAGGCGAGCTGGGAAAGGCCGGGAGCAGCCGGGAATGGGTTGGGGTGCCCGGCTGGTTTAACCCGTGCCAGCCCTGCAGAAATTGAGGTGCCAGGCTGGTCTAACCCGTGCCAGCCCTGCAGGAACGGGGGTGCTTGGCTGCTTTAACCCGTGCCAGGGCTGCAGGAACACCCGGGACAGAGGGGGATCAGGAATTGGGGTTCCTGGATGGTTTAATCCATGCCAGGGCTGCAGGAATTACGGTGCCAGACTGCTCTAACCCGTGCCAGCCCTGCAGGAATTGGGGTGAATGGATAGTTTAACCCATGCCAGGCTGGTCTGACCCGTGCCAACCCTGCAGGAATCGCGGTGCCAGGCTGCTCTAACCCGTGCCAACCCTGCAGGAATTGGGGTGCCTGGATAGTTTAACCTGTGCCAGGCTGCTCTGACCTGTCCTGGTCCCTGTCCCCATCCTCGTTTCCATTTCCAGCCCCTGTTCCCACCTCCAGCTGACCCGTGCCAGCCCTGTAGGAATTGCGGTGCCAGGCTGCTCTAACCCGTGCCAACCCTGCAGGAATTGGGGTGAATGGATAGTTTAACCCATGCTAGGCTGGTCTGACCCGTGCCAACCCTGCAGGAATCGCGGTGCCAGGCTGCTCTGACCCGTGCCAGCCCTGCAGGAATCGCGGTGCCAGGCTGCTCTGACCCGTGCCAGCCCGTGTGGTGGGCACGGTGCCAGCGATTACCTCCGGGCTCTCTCTGAGCTCCCTCCGTCCCCCTCCCTCCCTCCCCGCCCGGCCCCGGGCCGCGCTCGCTGAGCCAAATCCTCCCGTCACATGGAGGCCGGGCCGTGCCGAGCGGGGCCGGGTCAGGAGGTGACCGGGAGGCCGCGGCTTTGGCACCGGGCCCGGGAACGTGCCCGGCCTTCCCCGGAGCAGCGGGGCCGGGATTTGCTGCCCGCCCCTAATCCCGGCCGGGCGGCGGGGACAGGAGGGGACAGGAGGGGACAGCGGAGCTGATGGCTCCTGGCGGGGCTGTGACCGCGCTGGGGGGGTGGGAGGTGTTGGTTGGGGGTCCCGTGGAGGGTGACACCCGTGTGAGCGGGGTCACGGTGTCCCCGTGCGGGGTGACACCCTTGAGAGCTTTGTTTTGGTGTCCCCGTGCAGGGTGACATCCCTGTGAGCGGCATCACAGTGTCCCCATGCAGGTGTGACCCCCTGTGAACAGTGTCACAGTGTCCCCGTGCAGGTGTGACACCCTGTGAGCAGTGTCACAGTGTCCCCACGCAGGTGTGACATCCTCTGTGAACAGTGTCACAGTGTCCCCGTGCAGGTGTGACACCCTGTGAGCAGTGTCACAGTGTCCCCGTGCAGGTGTGACACCCTTGAGAACCTTGTTTTGGTGTCCCCATGCAGGTGTGACCCCCTGTGAGCGGTGTCACAGTGTCCCCATGCAGGTGTGACCCGCTGTGAGCAGTGTCACAGTGTCCCCACCCCGATGTGACCCCCTGTGAGCAGTGTCACGGTGTCCCCACCCCGATGTGACACCCGTGTCCCTCTCTGGGTCCCCCCAGATCCCAGCAGGGCGGGGTGCGGGACCTCTCTGGGGACATCGTGTGACACGCCCATTGTCCCCTTCAGGATCCCCCCGGGATTCCCAGGACTCTCCCTGATGCTGCAGCCCGCCCAGGTGTCCCCAGCAGTGTCCCCTGCATGTCCCCACGCAACACCCTCTAAATCCATACCACCTCGTCACCCGTCACCTGGGGACAGCACAGCTTGGTGGCCCTGTGAGGACACCACGTGTGGGGACATCCCCCCCACTCCGCCACCCCTCTTTGGGTGGCAGTGACAGCGATGACTGGACAGGCCACCACCTCCGTGTCCCCTTGTCACACGTGGCTGTCCCCTCCTGCCGAGGGGTGTCCCCAGTGGGGTCGGGGTGTCCCCAGTGGGGTCGGGTGTCCCTGTCACCCACTCCTCCTCCAGGACGAGTTCGGGGCTCTGTCCCCCCCTCCTTTCTCTGTCCGGGGTCACCCCAAAACCCAAACCGGGGGGAGGGGTCCCATGGTTGTGTCCCCCCAACCCCCCCCCAAATCTGCCGGGTGCCTCAGTTTACCCTTGCACGGGTCCGTGGGGAAGGAGGGGGTTCGCCCCCCCCGCTCCTGGGGACCTTGGTGGTGTCACCCCCGCCGTGGGAGGGGACACGGGAAAGACAAGGGGGGGGGGGGGGCGAGGGACCGGAGAGGGATTCCTGGAGCTGGGATCCCTGAGGGATCGTGGAGATCGGGAGGGAGAGGGGATCCCGGGAATCGGGGTGCTGGGGGGGGGATCCCAGGAGCGGGATCGCAGGAGTGGGATATCCCAGGAGCTGAATCCCAGGTTTAAGATCCTAGATTTAGGATCTCAAGTTCAGAATCCCAGGAGTGGGATATCCCAGGTTTAGGATCCCACGAGCTGGATCCGATGGAGCAGGGATGCCAGGATAGGAAATTCCAGGAGCGGGATCCCAGGATTGAGATGCCAGAGGAGATCCCAGGAAATTCCAGGAGCACGATCCCAGGAACAGGGATGGCAGAGGAGGAGATCCCAGGTTTAGGATCCCAGGAACGGGACTCCAGGTTTAGGATCCCAGGTTCAGGATCCCAGGTTTAGGATCCCGGGTTTAGGATCTCAGGTTAAGGATCCCGGGTTTAGGATCCCGGGAACGTGACTCCAGGTTTAGGATCCCGGGTTCAGGATCCCGGGTTCAGGATCCCGGGTTTAGGATCCCGGGTTTAGGATCCCAGGTTCAGGATCCCGGGTTCAGGATCCCGGGTTTAGGATCCCGGGTTCAGGATCCCAGGTTTAGGATCCCGGGTTCAGGATCCCGGGTTCAGGATCCCGGGTTTAGGATCCCGGGTTTAGGATCACGGGTTTAGGATCACGGGTTTAGGATCCCGGGAACGTGACTCCAGGTTTAGGATCCCGGGTTCAGGATCTCGGGTTCAGGATCCCGGGTTTAGGATCCCGGGATCTCGGAGGGATCGGGGCCGCCCGGCCCCGCCGCCCCGCGCACGGAGCTGTCCCCGCGGCCCCGCGCTCGTTCGGGGTGGGGACACCGCGGGTGGCAGCGCCGGCCGGGTCCCCCCGGTGCGGGCGGGCTCGGCCACGGGCCCGGTGTCGGGGCAGGGGTGCCCAGGAGGGTGCGGGACCGGGACCCCCGGATTTCGTTTAATTCCCTTTAATTTCGTTTAATTCCTTTTTATCGGAGCGGGCGCGGCGGGGCCGGGCCGGGAGGAGCGCGCCCGCTCTCGGGACACCTTGGCGGGGTTGGGGACAGCCAGGCCCGGGGCTGGGGTGTCCCCAAGGCTTGAGGGGGTGTCCCCAAGTCGCTCGCACCGGGGACACCCCGGACTCGCCGGGCGCGGCCGCTCCGGTAACAAAACCGGCGCTGCCCGGGCTCGGCGCGGCCCGACGGGGCTGGGGACACACGGGATGTCCCCGAGGGTGGCCCCGGGGCAGCCACCCCGTGACAAAAGGCACCCACGGTCCCGCGGGGACACCGCGGGGTGGGCACACCGCTCGGGTGTCCCTGCACGGTCACACGGTGCCACTCGCACCCAGCCGTGTGTGAGCGCGGGTGCGGCCACCATGGTGTCCCCAAACCCGCCACCCCGGGGACAGGAGGGGTGGCCGGTCACGCTCTGCCCACGTGGTGGCCCCATGGCCGTGTGGCCGTGTCCGCTCACACCAGCCGGACACCGTCCCACGGCACCTGTGGGCATTGCCCTCGTGTCCTTTCGTGTCCTCTCACTGTCCCCTCGTGTCCCCCCACAGTCCCCATTGTCCCATCACCTTTACCTGTGTCCCCGCACCGTCTGTGTTTGTCGGGCAGTGTCCCCGTCCCCTCGTGCCTCCTCACAGTCCCCTGGGGTTTTGCCCGATGTCCCCTCACAGTCCCCTCGGTGTCCCCTCACAGGGTCCCCGTTGTCCCCTCACAGTCTCTGGGGGTTTGCCCGGTTCCCCGTGTGTCCCCACAGCTCCGGTGTCCCCACAGCTCCCGGTGTCCCCACACAGCTCCCGGTGTCCCCACAATTCCCGTGTCCCCTCACGGTCCCCCCGTGTTTCTGCCATGTCCCTACACTGTCCCCTCGTGTTTTCGTGCTCCGCGTGTCCCCACGCTGTCCCCTCTTATCCGTGCCCAGTCTCTCCGTGTCCCCACACTGTCCCCCGGTGTCCCCGCACTGTCCCCCGGTGTTTGTCACGGCTCTCCCATATGCCCGAGTTCCTCCCCGTGTCACTTCACATCCCCCCGTGTCCCCACGCTGTCCCGTTCTGTCCCCGCACATTCTCCCCGTGTCCCTTCACGGTCCCCCCGTGTCCCCACAAAATTCCCCCAATGTTCTCTCACAGTCCCTCGTGTCCCCTCACGGTTCCCCCGTGTCCCTTCACCGTCCCCGGTATCCCTCCACAGTCCCGCCGTGTCCCCTCACAGTCCCGTGTCCCCGTGCAGTTCCCCCGTGTCCCCTCAGTGTCCTTCCGTGTCCCCTCATAGTCCCCAGTCTGTCCCCACAGTCCCGTGTCCCCTCACGGTCCTCAGTGTCCCCTCAATGTCCCCGGTATTTTCATAGTCCCCCCGTGTCCCCTCACGGTCCTCAGTGTCCCCTCAATGTCCCCGGTATTTTCACAGTCCCCCCGTGTCCTTTCACCGTCCCCAGTGTCCCCTCAAAGTCCCCCCCGTGTCACCTCAGTATCCTCCCGTGTCCCCTCACAGTCCGTCCCGTGTCCCCTCACAGTCCCCGTGTCCCCTCACGGTCCCCCATGTTTTCACAGTTCCCGGTGTCCCCTCAGCATCCCCGGTGTCCTCTCACAGTCCCCGGTGTCCCCTCAGTGTCCACCCGTGTTTTCCCACTCCCCACGCTGTCCCCACGCTGTCCCCCCGCTGTCCCCGCTCCCGCCGAGGCCCCGCACCGTTCCCGGGTTCCGCCGCTCTCTCCCGGCCCGGGCTCGGCCCCGGGTGTCCCTCGGCGGGGTCCCCACCCGGAGCTGTCCCCGGGGCAGCCGCTCCTTGGCGGGGACGAGCAGAAGGGTCCCCCCCACTCCCGGTGCCCCCCGAGCCCGGGGCCCACCGGGCGCGGCCGGTTCGGTACCGGGGGAAGCCCCGGCTCCGCTCCCGCACCCTCCCCGCAGCCAGGCCCGGGGCCGAGCCGAGCCCACCGAGCCTGGCCTTACCTCCATCTCCGGGGCACCGGGAGAACCGTGGGGGTGCGGATCCTGCTCTAAACCGGGAAAATCGAGGAATTCCGTGGGGTTTTTCCCCTCTCCCGGAGCGGCGAGAAGCGGGGGAAGCGGCGGGGCGGGCCCGGGGGCTCGGCGAGGCCGGCGGCGGCGTGGGAGCGCCGGGAACGGGGATGCTCCGGGAGAGCGCGGCCGCTCCCACCCCGGGCCGGGCTGGGCTGGGCTGGGTGCGCTCGGTGAGGAAAAACGGGAATATCGATAATAAAAACCCCGAGAAATTCTGCTGATAAGGACTAATGATGGTGCTAATAGGACTAATAATAGGAATAGGAACGGCACTAATAATAGCAAGGCTAATAGTGACACTAATACCGCTAATATTAACGCTAATTAACACAACAACAACGGCGCCAAACCAGACCCGAAAACAACAGTCATACAGCAAAAAATGGGATTTTTTAATTAGGGTTATTTTTATAATATTGGTGCTTTTGGGGGATCTGGGAGCCCGCGGATCTTCTCGTTTCCCCTTCCCGGCAGCTCGCACCCGGGATTTCCCCGTTTTCCCCGTTTCCCCTTCTCCCGGAACAAATTCCTTCCCGTTATTATTCACGTTAATCGTGGGGATAACGGGGAAAAAAAAACAAAACCAAAACAAAACAAAACAAGAAAAAAACCAACAGCAGGAAAGGAGAGGGAGCCGTGAGGAGGCGGCGGGGGCTGAGCGGGCACCGGCGGCTTAGCGGGCACCGGGGCGGCTCCTCCGCCGCTCGTTCCGCGGCCTCAGCCGCTGCTCGGGGCCGGGGCTCGGCGGAAGGAGGAATTTTCGTTCCAGCAGCTCCCGGGCGATCGCCGCCCTCCGTCTTCCCGGTGGGACCGGCCCGCAGCCTTTCCCCGCGGCCCCGGGGGGCTGAGGCCGCAGGGCGGGCTGGCTTTGGGGTAATTTTCCTCGTTTTCGTTAAAAGTCGTTGGTTGGTGGCGCACCCACCAGCGGGCCCGGTGGCGGGGCACGGCGGAGCCCGGCTGTCCGGCTGTCCGGCTGTCCGGCTGTCCGGCTGTCGGGCCCCGGCCCTGCCGCGGCCCCGGGAGTGGAGAAGCGGCACCGGGGAACCGGGAACGGGGAGCGGGGAGCCGGGAACCGTTTCCGACCGCCAGCACCTTCCCCGGAGCGGCGGCTCCGTCCCCACTAGCCCCTCCGGGCCCCGCAGAACCGGGGGTGCGGCCCGGGACCACCGGCCTTGAGCAGGGCCCGTCCCCTGCGCTCTCCCCGCTCGGCCCTTTTCCTTCGCTTTATTTCCTTCCCCTTTTCGCCCTTTTGATTCCTTTCCTTTTACTTTCCCTATCCCTGCAGTTGGAGTTCGCCTTTTAATTCTCTTTTTTTCCTTTGGAATTTGTTTATTTTTTTTTTCCCCTGCCGTTTTCCCCGCGCTGTTCCGGTTATTTCAGGGACGGGCCCAGGCCGCGGTAGGCTCGGACATCCAGCGGCCACTCCAGCCCAGGGCCTTGAACTCCCGGTGCCCGCCAGAGCCCCAACCGGACACCTCCCGCCTCTACCGGGCTCTACCCGGTGCCCGGGCCGTACCCGGACCCCTGAGGACCCCCCAGCCCGGGGGGTGCCCGGTACCGAGCTGCGAAATCTCGGGGGCTGCGAAATCTCGGGGTTGCTTTGGCTTCAACTGAATTTATTTCTTTTTAACCCGCCGCCGTTAGAACCGCTCCCATTCCAGGCAGTACCGGGCCGGGGCGCGGCGGCCCTCGGGGAAGCACCGCGGCTGCCACCGCCGCTTTTTCCGCCCGTTTTTGCCCCGTTACGGCGACAGCGGCAGAACGGAGCCCCCCGAGGCGGGAGAGACCCCTGGGACACACCCGCACACAGCGGGTCCGGCACTCCCAACTGGAAACCGGGAGCCGCCCCGCTCGGTGCCGGTGTCGGTGCCGGGAGCGGCTGTGCCGGATCAGGGAATTTCGGGGCTCCCCCGCTGCCCCATCCCGGGGCGGCAGTGGGGTAACCCCGGTAGCAGCGGGGACGCTCCCGGTAGCTGCGGGGCAGCGCGGGGAAGCGGAACCCGAGCCCCCCGACCCCCGCCCGGCCCGGGGAGGGGCAGCGCCCTCCGGGACCGGGGATTTCTTTATTCGTTGCCACCTCTGCCCCGGGAGGGCGGGGGTCCCCAGGGTGAGCCCCCCGAGAAGGAACCGGGAACCGGAGCCGCCGCCGCTGTCGGAGCCGGGCAGCGGCCGCCGAGGGGCTCTTTGTTTACCAATCGGTGTCACAGAACGGGAGGGCAGGAAATTGCGTCTGTACCGGGTCGGTAATTTAAAACCGGCTCTTTCCTCGCCCCCCCGCTCGCCCCCAGCCGCTCCCCGGTCCGGCGGGGGCTCGGCCGCCCGCTCCCCGCTGCCGGCTCCGGCGGCGGCCGCCGGGGGATGCGCAGCGGAGCGCGGCGGCGGGGGAGGGCCGGGCCCGAGGAATAAGGACCCGGCTTCTTCGCCGGTCCCACCCCCGGCCGCTTCCTCCGCAGCTCCCTCCCCTCGGCCTCCCTTTCCCCTCCCGCCCCCCCCTCCCTTCCCCACCACCCCCCTAAAATCATCGCCCCCAATCTCCTGGTATTGATTTCCCCCGCACGCGAATCCCGAGCGCGGCTCGGCGAGCCCGGCCACCGCCGGCGGCTCTCCCGTCGCCCGCTGCTCCCGCCGGTACCGGCACCGACACCGGGACCCGCACCGGTACCGGCGCTCCATGGAAGGGCAGCGGCTGCGGCCGGAGCGCCTGAAGTTTGCCCGGAGCGAGGTGCCGCGGGAGGTGGAGCTGGGGAGGGGGCGCGGGGGGGGCTCGGCCGCCTGTCAAAGTTTGAAACTCCTTCTCCCCCCCAGCCCAGCACCCTCTCGGGACGCCCCGACGGGTCCCCCCACCACCCACCCCCGGTACCACCCCCGGCCGGCGGGGCGGGGAGGGGGGTGCGCTTTAAATGCCGGGCCCCCGGTTGGGAGAGGGCGACAGGCGACAGGCGACGGCCCCCGGCGGTCCCCGGCCATGGGGGTGAGCCGGGGCGCCGAGCCCCGGGGGGGCCGGGGAGGGGCGGGGAGGGGAAGGGGTCTGCGGAGGGTGGGGGGGCGGGGGGGCTCCCTCCCATCCCCCCCGCCCAGCCTTGCCTCCTCTCTCCCTCTCCCCGTGTCTCTCTCTGCCTCCTGATGTTTGATCCCGCCGCGGCGCCCGCAGGGATGAGCGATGGAGGGGCCGAGCCCGGCGGGAGCCCCGTGCTGCTGGCCGAGCCCGCGGCCACCGGGCGGGCCCGGGAGAAGCTGCCGACCCGGGCGGAGCTGGAGAGCGCCCTGCGCGCCGGCGGCGGCGGCGGCAGCGGCGGAGCCGCCGGCGGCTTCAAGGACATCCCGGGAACGTCGGCGGTCAGCCCCGGCTCCTCCAAGCAGTGCGCCCCGGACACCGAGAGCCCGTCGGGGACCGGCGAGGCGGATTACTGCCGCCGCATCCTGGTGCGAGGTACGAGCACGCTCCCCGCTCCCGTCCCCGCTCCCCGCTTCCCCCGCCGGGGGTTCCCGCTCCGGGCACGGGGCATCCCCGGCACCGCTTCCAGCGCATCCCGGGCGCTTCCCGGCTGCGACCTCCGGCCTCCCGGCCCCGCCGCTCCTGCCCCGGCTCCGCTGCGCGCGGCACGGACCGGGCCCGCTGCCCCAGCCCGGCTCCGCCGGCAGCGGGCTCGCAGCGGGGCCGTGCCCAGCGGGCGGCCGGGAGGGCTCCAGGGGAACGGCCCCGGGATCACGGACCCGCCGGGCCGGCGGAGCCCCGCGGGGGACGCGCGGGCGGCGGGAGAGGGGGGACAGCAGTGGCTCGGCGTCGGGAGCGATGTCGCAGGAGAAAAGCGTCACGGAGCGGCGGCGGGCGAGGGGGGGTGTATTTTTTTTTCTTTCCCCTTTATAATATCACCGGCTCGGCCCCGGCTGGGGTTCGGCGCTCCCCGGAGCCGCCGCGTCCCGCATCCTTCATCCCGCATGCCGCTCCGCCGCCCGCGCTCAGTCCCCGCCGGCCCGGGACTCGCCGGGATCACTTCTGGCTTGTGGCGAACCCCGAGAAGTTTGGGGCGCCCTGGCGCGGCTGTCGCAGGCGGGCGGGTCCCGAGCGCTCCGCGGCTCCGGGATCCCGGGGATGCTCCGCGTCCCCACCGCTCCTCCGCCGCCGCCGGAGCCCGGAGCGGCTCGGCGGCAGCTCGGCGATCAGGGCCGAGGCCTCCCGCTCCCGGTGCCCAGCGCAGCGCTCGGGCAGCGCGGCAGGGAGCGGAGCGGCGGCCGTGACCTCCGTCCTCACCGCCACGGGGGCGGCGGGGACCGGAGCCGGGTCCCTGTCCCGTCGTTATCCCGGGCTCGGGCACTCCGCGAAAGCTCCCCGCCGCTCACCCGAGCCTCTCTCCCGGTTGTCGCGATAGGCGCCCTTCGCCGCCAGCCCGGTTGTCCCAGTCCGAACCGGGGACAGCGGCCGAGCAGCGGGCAGCGCTCGGCGCCGAGCCCCGGGGTCCCGTCCGTGCTGTCCCCGCGTCCCCGAGGGTGGCCGAGGGGGGCTCCCGCCGGTCCCGCCGGGGTCAGGCTGGGGTCAGGCCTCTCCTCTGCCGGTTTCAGCCCCACCGAGGCCGCCCCGACGGTGCCGGCACCGGGAGAGGGGCGGGGGTCGGTGCCTAAGGCCGGGGCAGGGTCTCCGCTCCCGCCGACCCCGGGGACCCTCACTGGGAGCGCCCGGTTTCACCATCTTGCTGCGGCCGCCACGGTGCGGACAAAATGGTGGCGGGGAGAAAACGCCGCAAATCACCGGGCTTGGGCCGAAATGAAGCGGGGGGAACGTGGCGGGGCCACCCGGGCTGCGGGGACACGGAGCCGCCGGTCCCCACCCGCCCCGGCCGCGGTGCCGCAGCCGGGCAGGGCCGGGGCCGAGCAGCGGCTGGGCCCGGGCAGAGCCTCCCGGCCGGTTTTGTGCGGAGCGGGAGGTTAAAATGTTCATTTTTATGTTTCAAAATAATTTTTTTTAATATTTTGAGTTTCGCTCTCGCTGCTTGCCCTAGGAAAGGGGCCTCGACAGCCCCGTCCCCGGTGAGGAGTGGTGGCCGAGCAGTTGCCGCCAGCCCCGGTGCAGCCCCGGTGCAGCCCCGGTGCTTTCGGTGAAGTCGGGGGGTCCTGGTGACTCCCTCACATTGGCGGGGTCCTCTCGGGGTCTCGGTCCACTCGCCGGTCCCGCGGTACCGGGGATGGTCCGTGCGGGATGGAGCCTCCCGGTCACCTCCTGGTCACCTCCCGGCCGTCCCCGTCTTGTCGGGGGTGGCTCCCGGGAATAAACAGGACAAGGAGGGACCTGGGCAGCCTCGGGGCCGGTCCCGGTGTCACCGCGGCCACTGCAGCTCCACGGGGCTGGGGACACATCCCGGGATGCTCCCCCCGGTCACCTACGGGGAAGGCCCAGGGCTGGGCCCGGTGGCCGCAGAGCACATGGTGGGACCCTGGTGGCATCTGGTGCCACCATGGCCACCCCATGGCACTGAGGGGACATCCTGGGGGGTGGCGGGGTGGGGGGTGCACCCCCCAAAGGTCCTGGGAGCTGTGTTGGTGCGGGAGCCCAGGCGGGCACGGGGTGTCCCTGTGCCACCGTGGGGTGTCCCCGTGCCACCATGGGGTGTCCCTGTGCCAGGGTGAGGTGTCCCCATGGATTTGGGTGCCCTCTGCTCCTTTGGGGGATTTCAACCCCAGCCCTGTCCTGGGTCCAGAGCCACCAGGAGTCCCCAAGAGCAGGACGTGTCACCAGTGAGGCCCAAGGCTCCGAAACCCTCAGGCAGGACTTGGGAATTTTTGGGCCTCCAGAAAGGGAAAAGGCTCTCAGGAAGGCATTCCAAAGGCTGGAATGGGGGGATGGCCTGAGCACCCCAAAAACCTCCACAGGGGAAGGTCAGTAGGGTGGGACGAGGGGTTTGGTGTCCCCTGTGCCGAGCTGGCACGGCGGCCATGCCCTTTTCCCTGCCGTCCCTCCGGAGCTGCTCCAGCTGCCAGGGAATAACAATAAATAATGCCCGAGCTGGAGCCGAGGCCGCAGCTGCGGGCCTGGATCCGGCGTCCCCGGCATTCCCGGCTGTTATTGTGCCGTGGCCGTGGCGTGGGCACGGACGTGGGCACGGGAGTGCGGACGTGGCCAGGGCATCGTCACCGCCACCCACGGCGCTTCCCACACAAAATGGTTCCCAGCGCTGATCCCGCCGGAAAAGCCGCTGATCCGCCTACAACCCCGTTCCTTCCCGGCAGCTCCGCACCAGCCTGCGGGGTTTGGGGTGTGGGTCAGGAGCTGCCATCCCCTGTGCCACCCTGGGTGTCCCCAAGCCCTCGGGACTCCTTCGGTGCCGCGTTCCGGGATGGCGCCACGGCCGTGTCCCGCGGCTCCACGGTGGGAAAGCGGCTCCGGGGTCGGGGTCCCTTTCCCAAATTGGTGTTTGGTCCCCATTCCCATCCCAGTGCCGGATCCACCGCCCTCATCCCAGCTCCTCTGTCCTCATCCCAGCTCCTCTGTCCTCATCCCAGCTCCTCTGCCCTCAGCCCGGCTCTGCCAATCCTATGGCAGGGCCGCCATTCCCATCCCAGTGCCACCATTCCCATCCTGGTGCCACCGCTCCCACCCCATTCCCACCATTCCCATTCCAGCGCCACTGTTCCCATCCCAGTGCCACCATTCCAATCCTGGTGCCGCCATTCCCATCCCAGTGCTGCCATTCCCATCCCAGTGCCACCATTCTGATCCCAGTGCCACAATTCCCATCCCAGTGCCACCATTCCCACCCCATTCCCACCATCCCCATTCCAGTGCCACCATTGCAATCCCATTCTCACAATTCCCATCCCAGCGCCACCACTCCCATCCCAGTGCCACCATTCCCATCCCAGTGCCACCATTCCCACCATTCCCATTCCCACTGTTCCGATCCCAGTGCCACCATTCCATCTCCACCACCCCCAGCCCATCTCCATACCCCATTCCCAGCTTTTCCTCCCTGTTTTCCTCCTTCCTACCCCAGGAATCTGTAACCCCTTCATGCCCAACTCAGCCAGAGGGAGGGAGACCCATTGACCTCCAGCCGGGATCCTTCTGGAATTGGGTCCAGCATCCCAAAATCAGAGCTTGGAGTGACTTCCTGGCTGGATTTTAACCCTCTGGAAAAGCCCCTGGGAGCCCTGCAGGGAGGGCTCACCCAAACCCAGTCGAGATTTGGGATCGGGGAAGATCCCAGCGGGCGATTCCCGAGGCTCGCTTTAATTCCTGGGAGCTGGGACAGAATTCCCGTGGGGTTTTTTTTGGTGGGGTTTGTCCTTTCCTGGTGGGAAGTGAAGCCACGGAGGCTCCTCTGGAATGGCCACTTCCCACACCCAAACCCTCAAACTTTCCTTCCCCTGGATATTCCCAGCCTCATAAAATCCACAGGCAGGAGCAGCTCGGTGCCCACGGCGCTTCCCAAATTTGTCATTCCATAGGAAACCGCCCCAAAACGGGAGCTGAGCTTCCCAAGGAAAAATTCCTCCAGTGAGGATAATTCTGGAGAGATGGGAATTGTCATAGAGAGGAATTTTTTCCAGTATCCCCAAGGAAGGACAGAAATCAAAAATTATTTAAAAATTACATTTAAAAAATCTTTAATTTGGATTCTTCCTTGCCATCAATCTCCTGTTTGCTCCTGGCTTTCCAAACTGTTATTCCCAGGATTAAACACTCCATTTTCCCAAAAAAAAAAAAATTTATGGCTTCTATTTTTTAAACCCCTAATTCACGGAGATTTGTTGCCTTTCCCTGGATATTTATAAACTCTCCACACTTAGGGCTGGAAGGAAAAACCAAGCCACAATTTAGCTCCAGATTGTGGGAATTCCATGGATAATCCACATCCAGCCACTCTTTAATTCCGTTTATTTCCCATTTCACCCCCCCCAATTTTTGGATTTTTGGACTGATTCCTTCGGTTTTGCTTTTTTTCCCTGGACCGATTCCTCCCGTTTTGGTTTTTCCCCTGATGGTTCTCCCTGTCAAAAATTACATAAAAATTATATAAAAATTATATAAAAATTACAGAAAAAATAATCTTTAATTTGAAGTCTTCTCTGACACCAATCTCCTGTTTGCTCCTGGATTTCCAAACTGTTATTCCCAAGATGAAACGCTCCATTTTCCCAACGCTCTTTTACCACATTTTTGGATTTTTGGACCGATTTCTTCAGTTTTGTTTTCGTCCCTTATGGTTCTTCCCATCAAAAATTATATTAAAAATTACAGAAAAAATAATCTTTAATTTAAAATCTTCCCTGACACAAATCTCCTGTTTGCTCCACACTTTCCAAAGTTTTCCTAGGATGAAACGCTCCATTTTCCCAACACTCGTTAACCACATTTTTGGATTTTTGAACCGATTCCTTCAGTTTCTTTTTTCTCTGATGCATTTCCCCATCAAAACTTTTTAAAATAACATTTAAAAAATCTTTAATTCTAATTCTTCCTTGGCATCAATCTCCTGTTTGCTCCACACTTTCCAAAGTATTCCCAGGATTTCCCAACGCTCATTTACCGCATTTTTGGATTTTTGGACCGATTCTTTCCCTTTTTGGGTTTTTTTTTTTTTTCTCTGACGGATCTCCCCATCAAAAAATGGTATAAAAATTACATTTAAAAAATCTTTAATTCGAATTCTTCCTTGGCATCAATCTCCTGTTTGCTCCTGGCTTTCCAAACTGTTATTCCCAGGATGAAACGCTCCATTTTCCCAACACTCCTTTACCGCATTTTTGGATTTTTGGACCGATTCCTTCAGTTTTGTTTTCTTCCCTTATGGTTCTCCCCATCAAAAATTATATAAAAAATACAGAAAAAATAATCTTTAATTTGAAATCTTCCCTGACACCAATCTCCTGTTTGCTCCACACTTTCCAAAGTTTTCCTAGGATGAAACGCTCCATTTTCCCAACACTCATTACCACATTTTTGGATTTTTGGACTGATTCCTCCACTTTTCTTTTTTCTCTGACAGATCTCCCCATCAAAAATTTTAAAAATTACAATTAAAAAATCTTTAATTCACATTTTTCCTTGGCATCAATCTCCTGTTTGCTCCTGACTTTCCAAAGTTTTCCCAGGATGAAACGCTCCATTTTCCCAACGCTCGTTAACCGCATTTTTGGATTTTGGACCGATCCCTTCCCTTTTTTGGGTTTTTTTTTTTCCCTGACAGTTTTCCCTGTTCTCCTCCCAGATGCCAAAGGGACGATCCGGGAGATCGTGCTGCCCAAGGGGCTGGACCTGGACCGGCCCAAGCGGACGCGGACGTCCTTCACGGCGGAGCAGCTCTACCGCCTGGAGCTGGAATTCCAGCGCTGCCAGTACGTGGTGGGCCGGGAGAGGACGGAGTTAGCGCGGCAGCTCAACCTCTCCGAGACGCAGGTGAGACCCCCGGGGGCTCCTCGGGGTTGGGGACGGGCCGGTGGCCGTGTCGGGGTTGGGGACATGGCGGTGGCCGTGTCCCCGAGCCGTCGGGGCGGCGGCGGGATGCGCGCGGCGCTCCCGGTGGTTTTCCTCCGTTGCGTCCTTGGAATGGTTGGGATACGGTTGGGGACAACCCCGAGGGGTCTCTGGGGACCCTCCCAAGCTGGTGGTGTCCCCTCAAATGTCCGGTGAAGGGACAAGGGGAGGTTGGACAGGGATTGGAGCAGCCTGGGAAAGGGGGAGGTGGCCCTGGATGAGCTTTGGGGTTGTTCCCAACCCGTTCCATGATCCCGGGAAAAGCGGGAAGAGGATGGAGCAGGGGGTGACAGCGGTGACCCGAGGTGGGACGTGGTGGGGATGGGGGTGTGGGGGGGCTGCTCCCACTTTTCCTGCGCCCCAAATCCAGCAATCCAGGAATGAGCCCTGGATCTCTTCTCCGTCGCCTTCCTCGAATGATGGGAAGGGATTTTCCTGGTTTTCCTGTGCTGGGAAGAGCTGGGAGAATGGATGGGGAGAGCTCTGAGGTTGGTGTCACTCATGGGGTCGTGATGGCTTAGAAATTTATTATTAAATAGTAATCATAATTAATTAAATAATATTAATAATGGCATTTATGTAATAATAATAATATTAGAATAATTATAAATATTCTGCCTCGTCCACCCCTTCCCTGCTGGGTCTGGCAAGGGCATTTGGACAGGAAATAATTCCAATTTTTCCAACCCTTTTTTGTGGAACCAACCCATCCCAGCCATGGGCAGCCAGGCCCTGGCTCCTGGGGTGGGATTTGGGGGGATCCTGCTGCTGGCTGAGGGGGAAATCGGCATTCCGGGATTGGTTTTGGCGGTGGAATATTGGGATTTCGGTGAGGAGGAACATTTGGGGTGGGATTTGGCTGTGCTGCGCTCGGGAGAAAACTGACCTTGGGTTCCCTGTCCCCGAGGTCCCAGTGTCACCTCTGAGGTGCCAGGAGGGTCACAGGTGACCGTGTCACTCTGCGGGAACAGCTTTGTCCCCCTGGTGAGAGGTCCCTTCTCCCAGTGTCCCTCCTCCTGGAATCCCTCTTCTTTGGGTCCCTCTTCCCAGGAATTCTCTTCCCAAGGACCCAGTGTCACCTCCGGGGTGCCAGGAGGGTCACACGTGGCCTTGGCTGTGTCCCCCTGCAGGAGCAGCTTTGTCCCCTGCTGAGGGGTCCCTTTTCCCAGTGTCCTTCTTCCTGAAGTCCCCTTTCCTGGGTTCCCTTTTTTTGGGTCCCTCTTCCCAGGATTTCTCCTCCCGAGGTTCCAGTGTCACCTCCACGGAGCTGGGAGAGTCACGGGTGGAACAGCTTTGTCCCCCTGCTGAGGGGTCCCTTCTCCCAGTGTCCTTCTTCCTGAAGTCCCTTTTCCTGGAATTCCACTTCCTGGGGTTCCTCTTCCCAGGATTTCTCCTCCCGAGGTCCCAGTGTCACCTCCACGAAGCCGGAAGGGTCACGGGTGGCCTTGGCTGTGTCACTCTGCGGGAGCAGCTTTGTCCCCCTGCTGAGGGGTCCCTTCTTCCCAGTGTCCTTCTTCCTGAGGTCCCTTTTCCTGGGTTCCCTCTTCCTGGGGTTCCTCTTCCCAGGATTTCTCCTCCCGAGGTTCCAGTGTCACCTCCACGGAGCTGGGAGGGTCACAGGTGGCCTTGGCTTTGTCACTCTGCGGGAACAGCTTTGCCCCCTGCTGAGAGGTCCCTTCTCCCAGTGTCCTTCTTCCTGAAGTCCCCTTTCCTGGGTTCCCTCTTCCCAGGATTTCTCCTCCCCAGGTCCCAATGTCACCTCCACGGAGCTGGGAGGGTCACGGGTGGCCTTGGCTGTGTCACCCTGCAGGAACAGCTTTGTCCCCTGATGGGGGCTTCCCTTTTCCTGGGATCCCTCTTCTTGGGGTCCCTCTTCCCAGGAATTCTCTTCCCAAGGGCCCAGTGTCCCCTCCACAGAGCCGGGAGGGTCACGGGTGGCCGTGGCTGTGTCACTCTGTGGGAACAGCTTTGTCCCCAACGCAGGCAGCCCCTGATGGCTCCCTCCTCTTGGTGTCCCTCTTCCCAGGGTTCGTTTTCCCGGGATTTCTCTTCCCGAGGTCCCGGTGTCACCCCCATGGAGCTGGCCCTGTCACAGGTGGGCCTGGCCGTGTCACACTGCAGGGACAGCTTTGTCCCCTGGCAGCGTCCCTTCCTCAAGGTCCCTCTTGCCACTTCCAGTGTCCCCTCCACAGATCCATGGGGATCCACAGATCCATGGGGAGCTGTGCAAAGCGGGAGCAGAGGATTCCAGGGAGCTGGAACTGCACAGCAATTCCCTTCTCCCAGGGTTCCTCTTCCTGCGGTCCCGGTGTCACCTCCACAGAGCCGGGAGTGACAGGTGACAAGGGACAAGCTGTGTGTCCCTGGCATGGGATCCCTCTTCCCAAATCCCTCTTCTCAGGATCCCCCTTCCCAGGATCCCTCTTCCCGCATCCCCTGGGGCAAAGGCCCCGGCCCAAAGCCGACGGCACCAAAGGGCCCGGCGCACAGCCCCGCGGCCCAAAGGCCGCGTCCAGCGATCGCCACGGCCCAAAAGCCCCCGCCCAACTTGCCCGTTTCAAAAAGCCCACCCAAAAGAGCCGCCCCAAGGCCTCCGGCACCCATGACACAAGGCCCAGAAAAAAAAAAAAAAAAAAAAAAAAAAAAAAAAAAAAAACACTCCAAGAAAAAAAGAAAAAAAAAAAGAAAAAAAAAAAAAAAAAAAAAAAAAAAAAGAAAAAAAAAAAAAACAATAACAACAAAAAAAAAAAAAAAAAAAAAACAAAAAAAAAAAAAAAAAAATAAAAAAAATAAAAAAAAAAACCCACTCCACCCCACAAAAAAAAACAAAACAAAAAAAAATCTGATAAAAAAAAAAAAAAAAATAAAAAAAAAAAAAAAAAAACAAAAAGAAAAAACAAAAAAAAAAAACTCTCCCTCTCCTGCAACAAAAAACTCCCTAAAAAAAAACACTCGCTCAAAAAAAAAAATAAAAACAAAAAATAAAAAAAAAAAAAAAAAAAAAAAAAAAAAAAAAGAAAAAAAAAAAAACCAAAAAAAAAGAAAGAAAAAGAAAAAAAAAAAAAAAAAAAAAAAAAAAAAATTAACAAAAAAAAAAAAAAAAAAAAAAAAAAAAAAAAAAAAAAAAAAAAAAAAAAAAAAAAAGCGCCCGGCCCCAAGCCCGGGGACCAAGCCACGGGCCCAAGCCCCTGGCCCAATGGCCCCCGCCCAAAGGGGGGGGCCGCCCGGCCCAAAGCCCCGGCCCAAAGCGCCCGGCCCAAGCCCCGGGCCCAAAGGACGAAAGCCCGAAGGCAGGGCCCAAAGCCCCAAGACCCCGCCCCAAGCCCCCGCCCACAGCACAAGGCCCAAGCCCGGCCAAAGCACCCGGCCCAAAAAGCCCAAGAGAGCCCGTCCCAAGCCAGGACAAAGCCCCAGGGGCAAAGCACCCGGCCCCAAAGCCACCGGCCCAAAGAGACCGGCGCCCAAGCCGCAGGCCCAAACGAACACCTCCAAAAGCCAAAGCTCCCTTCCCAAGCCCCCCTTCCCAATCTCCATCCCCAAAGTCCTCCTTCCCCAATCCCACTAAATCCCGATTCTCCCTTCCCAATCCCCCTTTCTCAACCCCCTTTCCAATCCCCCTTCCAAATCCCAAATCTGCCCGAATCTCCCTTTCCCAATCCCCCTTCCCAATCCCCCTTTCCCAATCCCCCTTCCCAGGCTCTCTCGGCGTTGTCCCCTGGGCACGGCGGATGTGCCCAGCAGGGTGCCAGGGCAGGGAGGTCACAGCCTTTCCTTGGGGATGACATTCCCATCTTTTCCCGCTGCTCTGGAGCCCGGCTGCTGCCTCCATCCCCGGGTGAGAAAATTCCCACCCCGTGGGCCGGGCGCTGTCGCTTCTCCTCCACTCTCCCCCTTCCCTCCTTCATCCCTGTCTCCTTAAATCCCTTTCCCTGCTTCTCACACCATTTTTCCCTCCCTGCAGCCAATTCCCAGTTTCCAGAACCTTCCCGACTGCCTGATTTTCCCCAGCCACGCAGAATTCCCGAATTCCTCCTCTTCCTCTCTCCAGCAATGCTTTCCCACTCAGGCTTTCCCTCATTCCTGGTTTTTCACGGCCACGATGTTTTCCTCGGGAATTCCAAGAGCTTTAAACCGACTTTTCCAAGCCCCCTTTGGGTCTGGAAGGTGCTGATCCCACCTGGATGTGACCTGGAGAGGGAAAAGTCACCGCCAGCCCCTCCTGTCCCCTCCCAACCTCTCCAAACCGAGACAAATCCGACTTTTGCTGCAATCCCAGGATTTTGGCTGCCTCTGGTGATTCATTCCCAGAATTTATGGAATTTTAGCGGTGGATCCCAATCCACAGCATCTCCCGGCTCTTTTTTTTTTTTGGGACAGGGGGGACAGGTCCTTTCCAGCCCTTTCTTGGGCTGGATTTTAATTCCAAGACGAATTCTTGGAATGAAATCTTTAATTCCAAGGAAGCTGCTCCTGACTTTTCCCTGTGGATGTGATGGGAGCCCCGAAGGAAAGGGGCCACCAGGGCCGGGATTTTTTTGTGCCTGTGGATGTTTGGGAAGGGAGGGGGAAGGATGATTCATCCCGGCGAGGAGGGAATGTGACGAGATGGGAAGAGACACGGTGTGATCGCAGCTGGAATGCTGCAGCATTCCCGGGAGCGGGGCTGGGATCCTGCACAAATCCTGCTGGAAATAGGGGGAAAAAAGGGGGATTTAGGGTCTGGGTTTATTTTCCTGGCAGCTGTTTGGGAGATTTGGAGTCAGGATGGGTTGGGAGAGCGGGATTTGGGATTTTTTGGCTCTGAGTCGAGCTCCAGGAGTGGGGGATCAGGTTGGGAGAGAGGGAATCACTGGGAGGAGAGGAGGGATCAGGCAAGGAGAGGGGGATCACCCAAAAAAGATGGGAATCAGCCAGGAGTGAGGGTGGGATCACCCAGGAGAAAGGGGAATCTCCTGGAAGTGAGGATGGGATCATCAGGGAGCTGGGATTGCTCAAGGGAGAGGGAAAATCACTCAGGAAAAAGGGGGATCACCCAGAAATTATGGGAATCCCCTGGAAGTGAGGATGGGATTGCCCAGAAATTATGGGATCACCCGGAAATTATGGGAATCAACTGGAAGTGAGGATGGGATCACCTAGAAATTATGGGATCATTCAGAAAATATGGGAATCACCCAGGAGTTAGGATGGGATCACCCAGAAATTATGGGATCACTCAGAAAATATGGGAATCCCTTGGAAGTGAAGATGGGATCACCCCAAAATGATAAAAATCACCCAGAAAAGATGGGAATCAGCTAGGAGTTAGGATGGGATCACCCAGAAATTATGGGATCACTTAGAAATGATGGGATCACCCAGCAATTATGGGATCACCCAGCAATTATGGGAATCCCCTGGAAGTGAGGATGGGATCACCCAGAAATTATGGGATCACTCAGAAAATATGGGAATCACTCAGGAGTTCGGATGGGATCACCCAGAAATTATGGGATCACCCAGAAATTATGGGATCACCCTGCAATTATGGGAATCGACTGGAAGTGAGGGTAGGATCGCCCAGAAATGATGGGAAGCACCCAGAAATTGTGGGAATCAGCCAGGAATGAGGATGGGACGACCCAGAAATTATGGGATCACCTGGAAGTGAGGGCGGGATCATCCAAGGAAAGCAGGGAAGGATGGGAATCACCCAGGGAGGAGGGGGATCACCCAGGAATGATGGGAATTACCCAGAAGTGACGGTGGGATCACCCAGGAAGGATGGGAATCACCTGGAAGTGAGGGTGGGATCCCCCAGGGGAGAGGAGGGATCTGCCAGGAGCACGGGAGGGAATTTTGGAGCCAAAGTTGCTTCCACCCATCCAGGGAATTCCTCTTCCCTCCCAGGATCCACGTCCCTGCTCCAATTCCCAGCACTTTTCCTAATTAATGCACGGATGTGATTAACATCCAATGAGTTTAATTAACCTGGGGAATGTTTCCGTTGGAGAATATTTCCCTGGAATGCCGGGGTGAGCTCTGAGGTCCTTGGGATGAGCTGGGAAGGGGCAGGAGCATCCCAAACCCCATCCCAAATCCCCAGGGCAGCTCATATCCACGGATCCGGCTTTTTCCAGGAAATCCCACCAGAATCCTGAAGGGAAAAGTGCCGCTTCCCAGTGTCATTATGGGATGGAAAATCCCAGGTGGAGGAGGCAAAAAGGGGAGAGTGGAGGGGGTGGAATTCCCATAAATCCCTCATGGGATGGGATGGGATGGGATGGGATGGGATCCATGGATGGGATTGGATGGGATGGGATGGGATGGGATGGATGGGATGGGATGGGATGGGATGTGGATGGATGGGATGGGATGGGATGGGATGGGATGGGATGGGATGGGATGGGATGGGATGGGATGGGATGGGATGGGATGGGATGGGATGGGATGGGATGGGATGGGATGGGATGGGATGGGATGGGATGGGATGGGATGGGATGGGATGGGACGGGATGGGATGGGATGGAGGAAGGGATTTGCCCTCGGGGTCAGGAGTTCAATGCCCGGCTCGGGTTCCAGTGACTCCGGTGTTTTCCAGCCCTTTTTAAGGTCAGGACAAGGAGGTGACACTCGGGATGAGGGACAGTCCCAAATCGTGCCAGGGAAGGTTTAGGTTGGATTTTTGGGAAAACTCCTACGTGGAAAGGGTTTTCCAGATGGGCAGGGGTGGATCCCAGTTCCTGGGGGGAATGACCAGCCCTGTGGATGTGGCACTTGGGGACGCAGTGGTGGCCTTGGCAGTGCTGGGAGGAGTGGCTGGATTCAGGAGTCTCCAAGGGTTTTTCCAACCTAACCGATCCCATGATTCCATGATTTCTGCCTGCCTGGCTGCTGGAAAATCCGTGGGATTCTCCGAGTGTCCCCATGGGCTCCATCCAGACCTTCTTGGGGACAACTCCTGGGCCACCCTACAGCTCCATCACCACCCGTGTCCCCACACCCCCCTGGAGCATCCGGGGATTCCCAACATGGAGCAAAACATCTGGGAACGCCGAGGAAGGCCGGGAAGGTCTATTTATAGCCCGGCAATTAAGAGGAGGCCGTTAAAAATTAATCACCTCGGCTCGTTAGCGGCTCCCGGTCCCCGCGGGGACAGAACGAGGGGACAGGGGCTGGGGCTGCCACAGGTTTTCCTCTCCTGGGGAAAAATAAAGGCAGGAAAAATGAGGTTGGGAAGAGCTGGGAGCCCCAAAACCTCGTGATTCCCATTTCCCTCTGGGCCAGGACACGGTGGAAGTGATGGGATCCATGTCAGGTGATTTTGGAATTTCCAAAAGGCAGGGTTGGGATATCAGGAAGGAATTCCTGGCTGGGCTGGAATTCCCAGATTTGCTGTGGCTGCCCCTGGATCCCTGGCAGTGCCCAAGGCCAGCTTGGATCTGCCTGGGATAGTGGGAGGTGTCCCTGCCCTTGGAAGAAAAGCTTTAAGGTCCTTCCCAACCCAAACCAGTTGGGAATTCTGGGATTCTGTGGTTCTTTCCTGAAGGGCCTCCATCCCTCCCTCCATCCCTCCCTCCATCCCTCCCTCCATCCCTCCCTCCATCCCTCCCTCCATCCCTTCTGCTGGAGCTTTTTCGGGATGGGATGGACTCTCCCACCCAGTTTTCCTGGAACACTTCCCTGACTCACTTCCAGGAGGGATCTGGGCTATTCCAGAGGATCTGGGAACAGCATCCTGCAGCTGCCAAATCCCTGGGAATAGGTGGCAACAGGGAACATCAGCCTGAGCCATCCCACATTTAACGGGATCGGGTCACACCGGGGTGCTGAAACCACCCGGGAAGGAGGGAGATCCCAAACCCTGGTACCCACCGGAGATTCCCGGGATTTGGGCACCTCCAGCAGGTGCTGGATCCCATTCCCACATCAGAGAATGTTCCTGGAGCAAACCCAGCTCACGCGGCCCCGTTAATCCCGGTCCCTCCTGGCAGTGGGGCCGTGGCGGGGACACCGCGGTGGCAGGGCCAGGCTGGCACCGCCCCTGGAGATTCCCGAATTCCGGCATCGGGATCCCAAAAACCTGGCTGGGGGGGATGAAGTCTGGATTTTTGAGGAGTGTTCCTAAAAAGGGGAGCGGGAAATCCGGGCCTGCTGTGGGATAGAGGAGTAGGATATTTGGGATCCCACAATATCCAGGTGCTTCCAGAATTCTCCAAGCACGGAGGGAAATTATTGATGGGGGGGAAAAAATTGGGAGCAAATCACTGAGATTTGTATCATTAAGGATTTACAATCCCCTCCACCCCCAAAAAAATAAAATCCCGGGATTTCAGAATTTCTGATGGAAAGCTTTGATTCCCGGTGAAGCCAAACTGGGTGTTCCCAGAGCAATCCCAGCATCCTCCAAGTGGATGTAATTTAAATGTTTTCCTGGAAAAATTACGGGATTTGGGTTTAGTGATGGTTTTCATGAGTTTTGGGGCTGATCCCGATGCTGGAATTCCCACCCACGGGTCCCATCCAGACCCTCGGGATTTCATGGAGGATGTCCCTGCCAGGGTGGTGTCCCCACCCATCCCAGCACTTCCCAAAACCCCAAAAAATGGGAGAATTCCCCTCAAGCTTCCGGGGCATCTCCAAATTTTCCATTTCCAAAGGGCACCAGAGCACCCCCGAGGTCCCCTGGCCGCAATATCCAGAATTCCCAATATCCAAATATTCCCAAGCCGGGAATATCCAGAATTTTGGGGCAGCAGCCGGACACGGGCCTGGCTGCTGGCTGGAATTCTGGATCGGCGGTGGGAGAGGGGCTGTGCTGGGAATGGGCTCCCGGATGAGGGTCAGGGACAATTCCCACCGCGCTGGTGGCTGGAAGCGCATTCCCAGAGGCCGTGGTGGAGGGTGTGGAATGGTTGGCGCAGCGGGATGAGCTGGAATGGCAGCCGAGGGATGAATCCATCCACTCGGAACAGGGAGAGGCGGGAGGGTCACGGAGCCGCCGTTACGAAACCTGCGGGTTCAGGTGGCGATCCCGACGGATTACACAACGCAGGGATCCGGGATCCGAGCCCCAGTGGGGCTGGAGAGAGGAGAACGAGGAGGGAAAAGGAGGAAAAGGAGGGAAAGAGAGGAGGAGGAGGAGGAAGAAGGTAGCGCGGGATGATGGCGGAGCGCAGGCTCCCAACCAGCGTCAGCTGCCGGCAGTCGGGAGCTAATCCCGGCCAATTCCCGCTCGGCAGCCAGGAATAGCACGGGATGGAGGAGCCGGGGGCCACACGTGTGCCAGGAGCGCGTGACGGAGCCGGGGTCAGCGCCGGGGCAGGGCCGGCCAAAACAAACAGCGCTAAAAACCCCAAACACGGCCCCGGCCCCGGAGCCGCGCAGCGCGGTCGGGATTGTCCCGTGGGGTGGATAAACGCTGGGAGAACGCGCTCTGGTGTTTTTTGGGAATGTGGGAGAGCCGGAGTGCGCGGTGTTGGTATTCCTGGGATCTGCCTGGGCAGTGTTGGGGGTTTAGGATCTCAGTCAAGAACAATTCCCACCACGGCTCGGCCCCAATGCAGAGGGAAGCAGCGGATGAGGGTGGAAAACGGGAGCTGTAATGAGAGGAGGAAAATTCCGGTTCTATCCATACTGGGATGGACGGATAATGGGTGGATGGATGGGTGGATGGGTGGATGGATGGATGGGTGGATGGATGGATGGATGGATGGGTGGATGGATGGATGGATGGATGGATGGATGGATGGATGGATGGATGGATGGATGGATGGATGGTCCCGTGGGTGGATAACGCTGGTGAGAACCGCTCGGTGTTTTTGGGAATGTGGGAGAGCCGGAGTGTGCGGTGTTGGTATTCCTGGGATCTGCCTGGGCAGTGTTGGGGGTTTAGGATCTCAGTCAAGAACAATTCCCACCACGGCTCGGCCCCAATGCAGAGGGAAGCAGCGGATGAGGGTGGAAAACGGGAGCTGTAATGAGAGGAGGAAAATTCCGGTTCCATTTGTGTGGTGCTTTGGGATGCTGGGATGGATGGATGGATGGTGGATGGATGGATGGATGGAGGGATGGATGGACGGATGGATGGACAGATGGATGGATGGATGGATGGATGGATGGATGGATGGACGGACGTACGGACGGACGGGCAGCAGATGGATGGATGGATGGATGGATGGAGGGATGGATGGTGGATGGATGGATGGATGGATGGATGGATGGATGGATGGATGGATGGATGGATGGATGGATGGATGGATGGATGGATGGATGGATGGGCGGGCAGTTACTGGACTGAAAGTGTGCACAAATCCCTGGATTGCTGAGATCCCTGGAATGGCGAGCTCCCACCCTATGCCTTCCCAGATAAGGGGTTTCCATCGGGATTCCCTTCTTGGGAATAATTCCTTTTGTGGTTCAGAGGCGTTTGTGGAAGGGCAGGGATGGGAACAGCAGCCCCAAGTCTCTGGAGAGGGAATCCCGGGATATGGCGCTCTCTGACGTCACTGCACGGGATTCCAGGGATCCAAGCCCTCATGGGCTCCATCCCAGGGATTCCAGGGATCCAAGCCCTCGTGGGCTCCATCCCGGGGATTCCAGGGATCCAAGCCCTTGTGGGCTCCATCCCGGGGATTCCAGGGATCCAACCCCTCGTGGGCTCCATCCCGGGGATTCCAGGGATCCAAGCCCTTATGGGCTCCATCTGGGCTCCAGGGTGGGATTCCAGGGATCCAACCCCCTCGTGGGCTCCATCCCGGGGATTCCAGGGATCCAAGCCCTTCGTGGGCTCCATCCTAGGGATTCCAGGGATCCAAGCCCTTGTGGGCTCCATCCCGGGGATTCCAGGGATCCAACCCCTCATGGGCTCCATCCCAGGGATTCCAGGGATCCAACCTCTCATGGGCTCCATCCCGGGGATTCCAGGGATCCAACCTCTCCTGGGCTCCATCCTGGTGCTGACAGCTGTGGAAAACCGGGACGGAGCCGCCATCGCGGGTTCCGGATGATTCCACAGGCTCCGGATAATGCCGTGTTCCCGTTTTATTCCCATCTTCACGCAATGCTCCCCACACCCTGCCGGGAATCTGGGAATCAGAATTCCGGAATCAGAACTCCCCGGAGCATTCCGAGCGTGGTGACATTTGGGATGACATTCCAGGTGTCAGGAGCAGGGGAGGGGACACGGCCCTGCCTTCCTGGAGTCAGAGGGAAGAATCCTTAGGGAAAGGATCTGCGGGAGGAGGAAAAATCCAGGGGGATCTCCGGGACTCATTCGGTCGTGGAATAGGGAGTGGCCCGTCCCGCTCACCCTCCCCTCCCCCCCCCTCCCCTCCCTCACCTCCCTCCCCTCCCCTCCCCGCCCCTCCCCTACCCCCCCTCTCCCCTCCCCACTCCCCGCCCGTACCTTCCCCCCCCCTCGGCCCTTCCCCCTACTCCCTCTTTCCCTCCCCCTCCCCTCCCCATACCCTCCCCTCCCTCACTTTCCACATTATCACTTCCACACTACCCACTATTAACCGCTCCCTCCCTGTCCCACCCCAGCATGCCACTATCCTCCAGTTCCCCTCTTCCCTTTCTGTTCACCCTCTCCCAAACTCTCCACCTCTACACTATCACACTATAGCAAATTGGCTCAGGGCGCCAGCCTACCCTGGCCTACAACATGGGCAACTGCACTGGCCCGCACCCCCGCCACCCCACCATACAGTGGGGACAAGCAAATAAGGAGAAGAGAACTCTAAAAATTGATAGAAGACGAGGAGTGAAATAATAACATAAAATTGAATTATATTTTTAAAAATCAACTTTAAAAATTAAAATAAAATAAAATAATAAATAATAAATAAAATAATAATTAAATAATTAAATAATTAATAATTAAATAATTAAATAATTAAATAATTAAATAAGGAAGGAAAAACATCAATATCATAATATATAAATATATGATCGAAAATAAATGTAATAGATCATATAAAATATAGAATGCATTATAAGTACATTAAATACATTATATACCATATATGTATATATGTATTATGTATTATATATTCACAACCTACATTTTTTAGGTGTATATTTATAATAGCTATTACTATAGTTATAAATTAATATAAAATATCTCAACGATAGAATATTTAACACATAAATAAAAATAAAAAATAAAAATATAAATACGTCATTCAATATAATATAAAAAACATAAAGATGTAATTAAATATAATAGGAAACAATAATTATATGTTTACATAAAATAATATGTATGTAAACAATGTGTATATATATTTAATTTCCCATTATTATTCTCTTCCCCAAATATAAATATTAAATTATTTTATTGGTTTATTATTAATTCTAAATAATAAATTATTGATATTTAATATTTTACATTATTTTGTGCTCTCCACTTTCCCAGCCTTCTGGGGTCTCCGAGCCACAATTCCTTTTTCCCACGTTCCCATTTCCTTTGTGGATTGGGAGAGCTGGGAATGTTCCCCTGGAGAAGAGAAAATCCAGGGAATTCTCAGAGTCCCTGGAGGGGCTCCAGGAGAGCTGGAGAGGGACTGGGGACAAGGGACAGAGGGACAGGAGCCAGGGAATGGCTGCCACTGGGAAAGGGGAGATTGGGCTGGGATCTGGGCAAGGAATTGCTGGCTGGGAGGGTGGGCAGGGGCTGGGCTGGAATTCCCAGAGAATCCCTGGATCCCTGGGAATGTCCCAGGCCAGATTGGGTGGATTTGGATCCCCCTGGCACAGTGGGATTTAGGAGCAGCCCCTGGTTGGGGATCAGGGATGGGGTTGGAATTCCAGCCCTGATCCATGGGCTGGTTGTGCCCATCCCCAAGGGTTAAATCCCACTGATTTTCCTGATTCCTGATTTTCCTGATTCCTGATTTTCCTGATTCCTGCTCCTCCTGAGTTGCTGGATGGGGAATGTTTGGTCTGGGAGTTCTGGGATGTCCATCCTGTACGGGTTCAGGCCGGATCCTCGTTAAGGTGGCGCTAATTAGATGGGTTTGGGGCTGCCTGGGTCCCCTTTGGCCCCACCACCGCGGGTTTGGGATCTGCAATTCCCAGGGTTCGGCTGCTCCAGAGGGTGGGACAATTCTGTGGCAGGTCACCATGTCGGGGGACATGGGACTGTCCCCAAAACCATCCCAGTGGTCAGCACGGAGTGACAGTGGGGTCACTGGGATGGGGACACCACTCTGGGGTCAGTGACATGGGGACATCAGCTCTGGGTCACTGGGACAGGGACACCAGCCCTGGGGTCAGTGGGATGGGGACACCAGCCCTGGGGACAGGCGTTGCACCCAAAACCATCCCAGTGGTCAGCACGGAGTGACAGTGGGGTCACTGGGATGGGGACACCGCTCTGGAGTCAGTGACGTAGGGACATCAGCTCTGGGTCAGTGGGACAGGGACACCAGCTCTGGGGACCCAGCTCTGTCCCCAAAACCATCCCAGTGGTCAGCACGGAGTGACAGTGGGGTCACTGGGATGGGGACACCGCTCTGGGGTCAGTGACATGGGGACACAGGTCTGGGTCAGTGGGACAGGGACACCAACCCCAGTGGTCAGCACGGAGTGACCAATGGGGTCTGTGGGATGGGGACACCGCTCTGGGGTCACTGGGACACCATCCCTGGGGACCCAGCTCTGTCCCCAAAACCATCCCAGTGGTCAGCACGGAGTGACCAGTGGGGTCAGTGACACAGTGACACAGCTCTGGGCTCAGTGGCATGGGGGACACCAGCTCTGGGGACCCGGCTGTGCCCGGTGGCAGCGGGTGCCTCGATGTCCCCGTGTGGGTGTCGCGGATGTCCCCGAGGGGAGGGGCGGGCCGGCAGTGCCAGGCGGTGGCGGGAGGCGATGTCCCCGCGGTGTCCCCGGTGTCCCCACGGTGTCCCCGGTGTCCCCCGGTTCCCGCAGCTCCGCACCGGGGCTCCTTTGTGCCGTGTCACCGCGGGCCTGGCGTGTCCCCACGAGCCGCCGGTGACACCGGGACGAGCCCGGCACCGCTGGCCCCGCGGCTCGGGGTCCCTCCCGCTCGTCCCCGCCGCGCTCTAACCCGAGTGTCTTCCCACCCGTGTCCTTCCCTCACCCCCGTGTCCGTCTGTCCGTCCCTCCCGCCTCTCTCTGTCTCTCTCTCTGCCTCTCCTGCCCCTCTGCTCTGCCAGGGAGGGAGGGAGGGAGGGAGGGGGAGTTTAGGGGCTCTGCGGGGGCAGGGGCGGGTTCGGGGTGCGGGGATCCCGCGGGGCTCAGCCTGGATTCCCTCCTGACCTCGGTGCGGGTGTCCCCAGCTGGGTCCGTGCCCAGCAATCCAAGGCCACCAGAAGCCACCCTGGCCCCTCACGTGTCACCCCGCGCCCCGGCCAGGGCAGGGTTCGCAGTCGGGGACGGGAATTTGGGGTTGAGGAGAGCCCAGGCTGTCCCTGTCAGCATTCCCGGGAAAAGCAGTGCAGGGAGAGCCGAGCACGGCGCGGGAAGGGGGGGGGATGGATGGTCAGGTACGAGCTCTGGGCTCCTTCCCGAGGCTCCCGTCCCCAAGGTCCCATCCCTGGGGTCCCATCCCTGGGGTCCCATCCCTAGGACAGGAGCCCACGGTCCCCAAGGTCCCATTCCTGCAGATCCATCCCTGGGATCCCAACCCTCTGCTCCTGTCCCAAGCCCCATTCCTGGGGTTCCGTTACAGGGACAGGAGCCTGGGGTCCTTGGGGTTCCATCCCTGGGGTCCCATCCCTGGCTGCTGTCCCTGGGGTCCTGTCCTGAGGCCTGTCCCTGGGGTGCCATCCATGGGGACCCATCCCCAGGCTCCCAATCCTGGGCTCCTCTTTGGATTCCCATCCCTGGGATCCCATTCCTGAGCTCCCACCCCTGGGATTCCAATCCTGGGCTCCTGTTCCAAGTCCCATCCCTAGGATCTCATTGTTGGGATTCCATCCCTGGGGTTCCATCCCTGCCATCCCAACCTTGGGTTCCCGTTCCAAGTTCCACCCCTGGGATCCCATTCCTGAGGTCCCATCCCTGGGATCTCATTCTTGGGATTCCATCCCTGGGATTCCATTCCTGGGGTCCCATTCCGGGGGTTCCCTTCCAGAGGTCCCATCCATGGGGACCCATCCCCAGGCTCCCAAACCTGAGATCCCATCCCTGAGGTTCCATCCCTGGGGTTCCATCCCTGCCATCCCAACCCTGGGCTCATGTCCCAAGTCCCATTCCTGGGCTGCCATTCCCGGGCTCCAGTCCCGAGTCCCATCCCGGTGCTCTCATCCCCGGGGTGCCCCCCGCAGGCTCGGGCCCCTCTCCCCTCTCGGGCCCCGCAGGAATTCTCCCTTTCCCGGGGAGCGGCCGGATCCCGGGAGGGCGGACCTCGCTTGGCCGTTTATTCTAATCCATCTCTCTCTCTCTCGTATCTCTCGCTCTCTCCTGGCTCTCGCCTCTCTCTCCCCGGCCCCCCCCGCGCTCTCTTTCCGTCCGTGCCCTCCTGTCCCCCCCCTCCCCACCCCAAACCCCCCTCCCCAGGTCAAGGTGTGGTTCCAGAACCGCCGCACGAAGCAGAAGAAGGACCAGAGCAGGGACTCTGAGAAACGCTCCTCCAGCACCTCCGAGTCCTTCGCCACCTGCAACATCCTGCGGCTGCTGGAGCAGGGCCGCCTCCTGTCCGTGCCGGCCCCCCCGAGCCTCCTGTCCCCCCCTTCCAACCCCGGCCCGGTGCCCAGCCCCGCGGCCAGCCTGGCCCCGCCGGGCCCCGCGTCCCCGCCGGGGCTGGGCGGTGGCAGCAGCCCCCCGGCCCCGCCGCCTTTCGGCCTGCACGTCCCGTCTCTCGCCGCTTCCTCCTCCTCGTCCTCCTCATCCTCATCGCCGTCGCCGCGGCTGCCGGGGAGGCCGCTGTGTTTTGGGGGGCCGCTGCTGGGCAGCCTGCACGACCTGCCCGCTTCTTTCCCGCCGGGAGCCTCCGCGTTCGAGCCTTACACGCGGCTGGAGAGGAAGGACAGTTCTATACACGGCAAGAAGCCGAGCCCTTAAAAGAAACCCCCCAAAAAAACACAACCCCCCCCCAAAAAAACAGTGTCAAAAAGTGTCACCTCCCCCCTCCGCCACTCCAAGCCCAGATCGTCGTCGTCCGTCCCCACCCCGACCTGGGAATTCCCGCCGGGAATGTGCGCCCCCGGGAATGGCAGCTCCCCCCGGGCCGGTGGAGGCGCGGATGTCACCAGGGTTGAGCTGGTGACACTCCGAGGTGTCACTGTCACCAAAGCCCCGCTCCAGGTATCGGCGGAAGGGGGCAGGAGCAGCGGGGGGTGGCGCTGGCCCGAGTGTCTTTTCCGGAGGGACAAAAGGGACAGCGCGAGGTGACACGGGGCTCTGTCCCCGCGGTGTCCTCGGAGAAGCGCCGTGCCTCAGTTTCCCCGCCTGCTCCGGGCTGAGGTCCCCGCGGTGACCGCAGGGTCCTGGCGCTGCTCCCGGCGGGTGTTTGTCCTCCGAGGGCGGCTCCGGTGGCCTGGGTGATGTCCCCAGTTGTCGCCGTGCTGGGAACGAGCGGCTGCCGCCCCCCCGGGACACCCGCAGGCTCCTGCGGAGCCCAAACACCGCCCGGTCCCTTCCTGGGGCCGTCCCCACAGGGACCCCCCGAGGGGCTGGGGGTCGCTGTCCCACCCCGCTGGGTGACAGCTGGGGACAGCGGTGACAGTGGCATCTGCCGCTCTGGGGCAGGGCGGGTCCGGCAGCACCCCCAGACCCACCCTGGGGTGGCACCGCAGTGACCCCGTGCTGGCACTGGCACCCGCCACACCCCCCTTGTCACCTGTCACAGCCAGGGTCACCTGCCACAGCCAGGGTCCCTTTCCAGCTCCCAGGGGGTGACAGTGGCTTCCTGCGGGGCCACTCGGGCTGAGGGTGGGGTTGGGGACAAGGGGGACTTTGCATGAAGTGGCTCTTGGGGACAGTAGCAGCTGTTGGGGGGATCTGAGTGTCACCTTGCCGGGACACCCCGGGGTGGCATCACCAGGTACCCCACGGTGTCACCACCTTGCCAGGACACCCTGCGGTGTCACCACCCCGCAGTGCCACCCCCCGCCCTGCAGGGACACGGCTGTGACAGGAGCAGGGGGACACCCCGAGCCCCCTCCCCACACCCAGGCCCTGCCCTGGGCGCTCCCCCCACACCCCCAAACCCGCTGCTGTTGGTTAATTAATCAATTCATTAATTAATAATGATCATTAACACTGAGCATCCCCGCCCACCCCCGGGCTGCTCCTCCCGCATCCCCGGGGCCCCGAATTCCCAGGATTTTGCAGGGAAATATTTAAAATAAAAGATTTTATGAGAAACTTTGGGTAATTTCTTTAATTTTCCCCCGTTTTTAGGGAATTGTTATTTATTGCTCCGCTCCCTTTGGAGCATTTACAGGGGACGGCTCGGGCGGGGAAACTGAGGCAGGGACAGGTGACAAGTGACAATCCTGCCTGTCCCGCTCTCCTCCAGTTCTGGCACAATTCGCCTGGAATTGCTCCAACGATATTTGGGATTTTTCCCAAATATCATCCCCTAATCCTTTAATTTATCCCGCCTCTTCCCGATCCAGGTGGAGCCAGGACAGGGAAGCGGCCGTGTCCCCACCTCTGGAATTCTGTCCCCAGCCCCACGCGGGCCTCGCTTGGATTTTGCTTTTCCCTCTTCCCAGCCCCACTCCGGCTGGGATTTAGGGATTTCCAAGCAGGAAAATTCCCGGGCTCACCAGGAGGAATCGGGTGGAGAAGGGAACCCCCAGACCCCTCAACCTCCGTGGCCGGAGGGGATTTGGGGACAATTCGGGCAAAACAAAGCCCGGGTTGGATTTGGGAATGTGGATTTGGGAATATCCTTGGGGTTTTCCTGCCTGCTCTGGTGATCCTGAAAGATCCGCGGGAGTCCCGGCGCTGCTCCTTTTACCCCTTTGACCCCAAAAATCCCAAATCCCATCCAAAGCTTTTCCAAAGCTCCTTCCTCCAAAGTGGAGCTGTCGTGGGGGGTTGGGGACAGCTTGGGGACACCCCCAGTTTGTCCCACTCGGTGCCAGGGGCTCCTCCAGACTGGGATGACTGGAAAACCATAGATGTCCAATTTTAAGGGAAAATGTGGGGATTTATGGCTTCTAATGTTAATAAAAGTCACGTCCTGCCTCCTTCCGCCTCCTCCTCATCCTCCCTCGCCTGTGGGGCCGCCCCGCCCCCGCTCCGGGTGTCACTGGCCCCGTGGGTGACATTGCAGGGTGACATTTCTAAGGCCACCGTTGTCCCCTCTGCTGTGTCCTCAGAGCCCCCGAGGATCCGTGCGCCCCCCTTTTTCCCTATCCTTATTCCTTATCCCAATCCCTTATCCCTATTTTCCCTGTTTTCCTGTCTTTTATCCCATTTATCCTTTGTCCCGATCCCCATCCCCTATCGCAATCCCTTATCCCTATTCTTGTTCCTTAGCCCTATCCCAACCCTTTATCCCTATCCCAAATCCCTATCCCTCATCCCCGTCCCTCTCCCTCTCCTTTTCCCTCTCCCTAGCCTTGATCCTTTATCCCATTCCCTGGCTCGCATCCCTTATCCCTGCTGAGGAGCAGGAATATCCCAATTCCTCTCCCTATCCCTTATCCTTATCCCTACTCCTATCCCTGTCCCATTCCCTATCCCTGTCCTGTTCCCTATCCCATTCCCTTATCCCTATCCCTTATCCCTAACCCCATCCCTATCCTGATCCCTGTCCCTTATCTACATCCCTATCCCTTATCCCTGTCCCTGTCCGTATCCCTATCCCGTCCCTGTCCCTATCACTGTCCCTATCCCTGTCCTTATCCCTGTCCCTGTCCCTATCTCTATCCCTGTCCCTATCTCTGTCCCTGTCCCCGTCCCTGTCCCTGTCCCTGTCCCTGTCCCTGTCCCTGTCCCTGTCCCTATCTCTGTCCCCATCCCTGTCCCTGTCCCTCTCCCTGTCCCTGTCCCTGTCCCTATCCCTGTCCCTGTCCCTATCCCTATCCCTATCCCTATCCCTATCCCTATCCCTATCCCTATCCCTATCCCTATCCCTGTCCCTGTCCCTATCCCTGTCCCTGTCCCCATCCCTGTCCCTATCCTTACCCCTTATCCCTATTCCCTACCCCATCCCTTATCCCTATCCTCATTTCCTATCCCTACCCCTTATCCCTATTCATCCCCCCGTTCTTTATCCCTCTCCCTCTCTCTATCCCTATTCCCATCCCTATCCCTTCTCCCTATTCCATTCCCTATCTCATACCCCTTATCCCCATCTCTATCCCTTATCTCACTCCCATTCCCATCCCCATTCCAATCCCCATTCCCATTCACGTTCCCGTTCCCATTCCCATCCCTATCCCAACCCATTCCCGTTCCCATTCCCATTCCCTGCCCCCATCCCGGCTCCTGCGATCCCGCCTCCTGCCGCTCCCTCCCGCTGTTTACAGCCAACACGGTGCCACCTGTGTCTCCGGTGTCACCTGTGTCGCCGGTGCCACCTGTGTCTCCGGTGTCACCTTTGCTGTCGGTGTCACCTTTGCCGTCGGTGTCGCGGGCGGGACCGGCGGGGGCCGGGCCGGGGCTACAAAACCCGGGGCGCTGCCGTGTCCTGCCCGGCGGGACCGGGACCGTGACGGCGACAAGGACAGGGACAGGGCCATGGCCGCCACCAAGGTGACAGCAGCGGCGACAGAGCTGGCGGCCGCCCGCGAGCACGGGCTGGCCGTGACCCGCGACTTCCACAGCAACCCCCGGCTGAGTGAGTGGGGGACACGGGGACACCGAGGGGACACCGAGGGGGAGCCCCGGGGCGGGGAGGGACATCGCTCTGTCCCCAAGCAGTGGTGGCAGGGACGAAGGGGTGACATCGGGCAGGAGTGCGTGGGTGGCACTGGAGCAGGTACAGGGACGGGTGGGTGGCACTGGGACTGGCCGGGGTGACAGGGACGGCTGGGTGGCACTGGGGCAGGCAGGGATGGCAGGGATAGATGGGCGGGTGACACTGGTTCAGGAGGGGACGGCTGGGTGGCACTGCGACAGGCAGGGTGGCACAGGGGCCACGAGTGTCTCTCGGGGGGACAGGGGGACAGTGTGGGGCTGCGGGGGTGTCCCCTCCTGGGGACAGAACCCACAAGGACCGGGAAAGCTGTCCCCACCCTGGGGACACCTGTGGGGCGCCGTGGTGACAACCGGGGTGCCCTTCCTATTGTGTCCCCATCCCACGGCGACATCACGACACCTGGCACCGTGCCAGCACCACACGGGGCTGGACCATCCCCCTGTCACCTTGTCCCCAAGCCCCCGCTGTCACCAAGGGCGTCCGTTGTGACCTTTGTGCTTTCGCTGCCGGGGCCGGGCTCTTCGAAGCCACCTCCTTGGGATGTCCCCAACCGGGTGGCTCCGGTCCCTGCCGAGCCGAGCTGGCCCTGCCCGGCCACCCGCCGTGTTTGCTGTCAACAGCGGCCACCCGCGGGTGGCTCCTGCCCGTGTCACCTGGCCGAGCGCCAGCCCTTGGCTCGGGTGTCACCCGCGTGTCCCTTTGCCAGGAAAAAACCGCCCCAATTTCTTCCCGCTGGTCGCGTTTGTCCCCTCGAGGGACGCGTTTGTCCCCCCTGTGCCCAGCCCGGCACCGCCACCCAGGCGGGGACAAAGTCCTGTCCCCGGTGTGTCCCTGTCACCCAGGTGGGCCACTGGAGGAGGGTCCCCACGCCCCAAAATGCTCTGGGAGGTGACAGCGGAGGTGGCAGGAAGGACAGAGGGGGTGGCACGGCTTGGGGGGGGGGGGACCTGGCGGTGACATTCGGAGCGGTGGGGACAGCCCTGAACATGGGGGAGGGGCAGCGTGGGGCTGTGGGCGCCTGAGCTCAAGGGGGTGCGGGGTTCCCCCAGTTCGGGGTCCCAGTTCTGGGGCCCAGTTTGGGGTCCCAGTTTAGGGTCCCAGTCTGGGGTCCCATTTTGAGGTCCCAGTTTGGAGTCCCAGTTAAGGGCTCCAGTTCAGGTTCCCAGTTTGGGATCCCAGTTTGGGGTCACAGTGTGGGGTCACAGTGTGGCACTGAGCACAAGAGTAGTGTCACTGTCCCCAGCTACAGCCCAGTGCCCAGAACTGGGAGAACTGGGATGGGCAGGGATGGATGGATGGATGGATGGATGGATGGATGGATGGATGGATGGATGGATGGATGGATGGATGGATGGGTGGGTGGATGGATGGATGGATGGGTGGATGGGTGGATGGATGATGAATGGATGGATGGATGGGTCCATGTTTGGACGGACAGATGGACGGAGCAGGAGGCAGCACACCCAACTTGTCTGCACAGCCCCAGCCCAGCAGTGATTCTGGTGTGACACTGCCACGTCCCAGCTGTCCCCATCATCCCTGACACCCCAGGGATGTCCCCATCATCCCTGACACCCCAGGCACGGGGTGCTGCCCTTGGGATCCATTCCTGGTGCCGTTTGGGACACGGGCACAGCAGAGGAGGATCCAGGGACACTCCCAACCCTCGGCCACCCCGCCCTGGGGGGCTGTGACCCCCCCTGCCCCCCAACACCCCCCACCCTTCCTCCCACATCCTTTAGGATCCCTCCCCTCCCCTCTCCTCCCTCCCTGTTTTTTTTTTTTTTCCACCAGCAAAACCCACAGCGATTCAATTTTCCTTTTTTTTCTCTTTTTTTTTTTTGTTTTTTCCCCAGTTTTTTTTTTTCCTGGCCGGCTTCACGCTTGGCTGGGGCCGCCTTTTCTGGGGCTGCCCCCACATGACCGTGCAGGTGTGTCTGGGAACCCGCGGCCGCCGGGCCCTAATTAGTGGCATAGAGTGTGACCCCCCGCCGGGCCTTTCACGGCCCCTGCCAGCCCCGGGCCAGCCCCGCGGGGTTGACAGCGCGGCACAAAGTGACACATGGCACAATGGGCAGGTTGAGGAGGCGACCAGGGCCGGCCGGGGGTGGAGGGGGGAAGCGGTCACTTAGGGATTGTCGGAAAAGTCCCAGGGTGGGCTCGGGGTTGAGAGGGGTTGGGAGGAGGAGGAGAGGGGGGGTGGGTTCTGGAAATTGGGCATTCCTGAGGTCATAAAATCCTGGATTTTGGGTTGGGAGGGAGTTTAAATCCCCCCCAGTGCCACCCCAAGGGACACCTCCCACTGTCCCAGGCTGCTCCAAGCCCTGTCCCTGTCCCTTGGACACTGCCAGGGATGAGGATGCATCCAGCCCCATCCAGAGCCTTGTGCCCAGCACCCTCTGCCCCTCCCTGCCCCTGCCGAGGGGTGCCAGGGCTGGGGTCCCCCCTCTGTGCCCTGGGGGACACCGGGGACCCTCCCTGTGCCCCAGGGTGGCTCAGGACCAGCTCTGGACCTGCTGGGGCAGCCCTGCACCCACAGCTTTGCTCTGGGACTGGGGATTTGGGGGATCTGGGGGCTGTTTATCCCTCCTGCTTCCCATCTCTGCTCCAGGTGTCCCCATCCCTTCCCAGCTCTGGAATTTGGGGTGGGGGCTGAGCATCACTCACCCCACACCCAGCCCAGAGGATGAGGTGACAAAAAAGGGGAATGGCTTCCACTGGAAAAGGGGCGATTTGAGTGGGATTTTGGCAAGGAATTCCTGCCTGGGAGGGGGGGAGGGGCTGGGCTGGAATTCCCAGATTCCCTGTGGCTGCCCCTGGATCCGTGGCAGTGCCCAAGGCCAGGTTGGATGGACTTGGATCCACCTGAGCTGGCAGAACAGGACGACCCTCAAGCCCCCTTCCCACCCCAAGCATTCCCCGACCCCAAGACCCCCTCGGAGGTGGCAGCGAGCCCCCGGCGCACTTTGCAGCCGAGCCCTACGTGCCGGAGGGCCGGGAGGGGCGGCGGGGGCTGCGGAGGGCAGGGCGGGCGAGCGGGAGCAATTAGCGGCGGGTGGAGCCGGGTCGGGTCCCCTTTGTCACCGGGGGCCGCGGTCCCCCCCGCGCGGCGGCCGCGCTGGTCAGCAGTGCGTGAGTGTCAGCGCTGACGGAGATCGCATGTGACAGCAGCTGTGAATTTGGGGCTGGGGGTGTGGAAAGGCCAGGTTGAAAGACTTCGCTTTTCCCTCGGCCCCTCTCCCCCCTGCCCCCCGCCCCCCGGCCGTGCCCCCGACCGGCGGCCGCAGCCCACCCAGCCCGCGGCTGCGGCTTCATTATCGCTGCTGGGGCTTTCCGGTGCTCGGCCGGCGCTTCTCGGCCTTCCTCCTCCTCTTCTTCCTCCTCCTCTTCTTCCGCCTCCTCTTCTTGTTCTTCTCATCCTCTTCTTCCTCCTTTCCCTCCTCTTCCTCTTCTTCTTCCTCTTACTCTTCTTGTTCTTCTCATCCTCCTCTTCCTCCTCTTCTTGTTCTTTTCATCCTCCTCTTCCTCCTTTCCCTTCTCTTCCTCCTCTTCCTCTTCTTCCTCTTCCTCCTCCTCTTCTTGTTCTCCTCATCCTCCTCCTCCTCCTCTTCTTGTTCTTTTCATCCTCCTCTTCCTCCTCTTCTTCTTGTTCTTCTCTTTCTTCTCCTCTTCATTTTCTTCTCCTCTTCCTCCTCTTTTTCTTCCTCCTCTTCTTGTTATTCTCCTCCTCCTCCTCTTCCCCTTCTTCTCCTCCTCTTCTTCTTCTTCTTCTTTTTCTTCTTCTTCTTCACCTCTTCCACCTCTTCCTTCTCCCTCATCTTCTTTTTCTCCTCTTCCTCCTCCTTCTTCTTCTCCTCCTCTTTTATGACCCTCTCCTCCTCCTCCTCCTTCTCTTCTCCTTCTTCTTCTTCCTCTTCTTTTTATTCTTCTCCTCCTTTATCTCCACCTCCTCCTCCTCCTCCTCCTCCTCCTCTTCCTTCCTCCTCTTCTCCTTCTATTTCTCACCCTTCTTCACCTCCTCCACCTCTTCCTCCTCCCTCATCTCTTTCTTCTATTTCTCCTCTTCCTCCTCCTTCTTCTTCTTTTCCTTCTTTTCCTTTTTCTCCTCCTTCTCCTCCTCTCTCCCTTTCCAGGCTGTCCCGTGGCGTTGCTGTCGTGATTCCCCCTCTGTCCTGACAGAACATTCCAGAGCCAGCAGGGATGAGGGGCTGGAATGACCCCTGGAGTGTCCGAGGCCAGGCTGGACCCCGGGCTTGGAGCAGCCTGGGGTGGTGGGAGGGGTCCCTGGATGGAACCGGGGGGGATTTGAGGCCACTCCCGACCCAAACCAGTCCAGGAGTCCCTGATGTCCAGAGGGCCCTGCCCATGGATAGACGGGATGGACGGATGGACGGACAGATGGATGGAGGGATGATGGACGGACGGATGGATGGAGGGATGGATGGATGGACGGATGGATGGAGGGATGAAGGATGGATGGATGGATGGATGGATGGATGGATGGCTGGATGTATGGATGGCTGGCTGGCTGGAGGTGATGCAAGGATGGATGGCTGGATGGATGGATGGCTGGATGGATGGATGGCTGGCTGTGATGGCTGGATGGGTGGATGGGTGGCTGGGTTGATTGATGCTGGATGGATGGAGGGATGACGGGTGGCCGGGTGGACGTGATGGATGGATGGTGATGGATGGCTGGATGGATGGATGGATGCATGGTATGGATGATGGCTGGATGGATGGATGACTGCTGGGCATGAGGGCTGGCTGGATGTGATGGCTGGATGGATGATGGCTGGATGGGTGCTGGGTGGCTGGACTGGCTGGCTGGCTGGATGGCTGTGCTGGATGGATGGCTGGCTGTGATGGAGTGGATGGATGGATGGACGGGATGGACGGCTGGACGGGTGGACCGGTGGACGGGTGGACGTGTGGATTGCTGGAGTGGATGGATGTGCTGGATGGATGGATGGATGGATGGATGGATGGATGGATGGATGGATGGATGGATGGATGGATGGAGGAATGGATGGATGGATGGATGGATGGATGGATTAAGGATGGATTTCCATATCACCCGAGAGCTCGGCTGATGATCAAATGTCATCCCCTGTGCTGCCAGAGGCTCCCACATTCCCGGTGGGAAGAGCCATCCCGGTGGGGCCAGAGGGCCACCAGGAGTGTCCCCAAGGGGGTGGCAGCCACTGGGACTGCACTGGACACCCCCATGCTGGGACAAGTGACACTCCCAACGTCCCTGTCCCACGGGGGTGGCTTTGGGGCTGCTGAAAATTAAAAATCCCAGAAACCCCTGCCGGGGGAAGGGAAGCGGGAGAGCTTTGGGAGGGAGCGGGAAGGGGAATAAAAGGCCGGATGGTCACTTTGGGAATAAAGGGGACAAAAGGCGGGGAGGGGGCTCCCGGTGTGCCGGCCCCTCCGGAGCCTGAATGGGCGAGCAGCAGGAGCCGGCCCTAATTGGGGAAGGGCAGAGAAGGCTAATTAGCTAATTAGCTCCTGGAGTGGGGCTGGGAGAAGCTTGTGGGGCTCAGCAAGGCCAAGGGCGGGAGGAGCTGGGATGGGGCACAAATCCAGGCTGGAGAGGAAGGGATTGGGGGCAGCCCTGGGAGGAGGTGGCATTGGGAAAGGTGGGAATTCTGTCCCTGGGCTCTGCTCAGGTGAGAGTCCACCTGCGGAGCTGCTCCAGCTCCTGGATCCCAAATTCAGGAGGGTGTGGAGCTGCTGGAGCAAATCCAAAGCTGTTCCTAGGGCTGGAGCCCCTCTGCTCTGGAGCAAAGCTGAGAGAGCTGGGAATGTTCCCCTGGAGAAGGGAAAATTCCAGGGAATCCTCAGAGTCCCTGGAGGGGCTCCAGGAGAGCTGGAGAGGGATTGGGGACAAGGGACAGAGGGACAGGAGCCAGGGAATGGCTGCCACTGGGAAAGGGGAGATTGGGCTGGGATCTGGGCAAGGAATTGCTGTCTGGGAGGGTGGGCAGGGGCTGGGCTGGAATTCCAGGATTTGCTGTGGCTGCCCCTGGATCCCTGGGAATGCCCAAGGCCAGGTTGGACACTGGGGCTTGGATCCACCTGGGACAGTGGGAGGTGCCAGGGGTGGAATTCCTGGGCTTTAAGGTCCTTCCCAACACAAACCCGTCTGGAATTCTATGATCCCATTGCTGGAATGTCCGGCATCGCTGGCACTGCCCTGGCTGAGGGGAGGGGACACCGAGGGTCCCGTTGTGCCACCGGGGTGACCCCACAGAGCCCCGGGGGTGTCCCGGGATCGGGCTGTGACCAGCGGGAGAAACGGGACCCATGCCCAGGAATGAACTCCCTGGGGCTGTCCCGGCCGGGGGACAATGCCACCGTCAGCACGGGGACATCAGGGACCCCCATCCCCGCGGGACGCCCTGCAGCTGGCCCGGCCTCTCCGATCCTATTAGGATCAGGTGGGAATGGCAGAGCCCGGTGCGAGAGAGGGGGCAGGGCATGAAAGGGCCCGGCGGGGTCAGCGGGGCCGAGGCAGCGCTCGGGGCTTTGACACTTCCCGGCATGATCAAGGCGCGGCTTAGAGCCGGATCAGCTCCCTCGCACCTGCACCCGCCGGGGGCCGATCCCGGCCCGGGCATTCCCGGGGGCCGATCCCAAACCCCGTGATTCCCGGGAATTGATCCTAAACCCGGCGTTCCCGGGAGCAGATCCAAATCCTGGCGTTCCCCAGAGCCGATCCCAAAGCCCGGCGCTCCCGGGAGCTGATCCCAATCCCGGCACTCCCGGGAGCCCGTCCCAGTCCCGGCGTTCCCAGGACACCATCCCAATCCCGGGATCCCATCCCAATCCCAGCATTCCCACAATCCGATCCCAACTCCATTATTTCCGGGATCCCATCCCAATCCCGGAATTCCCAAAATCCCAATCCCGAAATTCCCGGGATCCGCTGCCTCTCCCTGTGTTCCTACCCAGCTTCATCTCCCCGTTTGTCACCCTTGTCCCCTGTCCCCCTTTGTCACCCCCTGTCCCAGGGCTGTCCCCACTGAGTCACACCCTCCTTTCCCCATCCCAGTGTCACCCCCGAGGTGTCCCCAGGGCCACCAGGGTCCCCCCAGCACCGCGGGGTCTTTGGGAAGTGTCGCCGCATCCCACCGGACCAGGCAGGATCCTCGGGCAAGGCGTGACTGGCAGGGGACAAGGGGACACTTCCCTGCTGGCCCTGGTGGCATTCCCAGCGGTGACATCCCCGGCGGGCACTTGGGGACACCTCCAGAAGGTGACACAACCCCTGAGTGGCGCGGCAGGAAGCCACCACTGAGTGACATTTCCTGCAGGACGGAGTGTCCAGCTGGGCCACCACTGGTCACTCGGGGTGTCACCGCGACAGGGAAAGGGACACAGGAAGGGACAGGATGCGCGGGTGGCACTGCCCGGGTGGCCCCGTGGCTCTGGGGACTGACGCTGTCCCCTCCCCCAGCCTACAGGACAGTGTGCGGTGTCAACGGGCCACTGGTGGTGCTGGACAACGTCAAGGTAGGACCCTGGGGTGACATGGGGACAGCTTGGCGGTGGCACCTGGGGCTGTGGGGGGACCCCAGTGCTGAGGGTGCAGTGGGGGGAGTGAGTCTCCTGTCACCTGTCCTCTGTCCCCTCCCTCCTGTCCCCTGGGCTGTCCCATGTCCCTTCTTCTCCATCTCTTGTCCCCTGGGCTGTCCCCTTTCCCGGGGCCATCCCTCCTGTCCCTTGTCCCCTGGGCTGTCCCCTGGGCTGTCCCCTGGGCTGTCCCCTCCTCTCCGGGGTCCGAGCTCCCTCCTCTGGACGCGCTCGGCAGCAGAGCCCTGTCCCCGGCGGCACGCGCGGGTGGCGTGTCCCCTTGTCCCCATGTCCCCATGTCCCCGCGCTGGTGGCGTGTGCGCAGGCACGGGGGACACTGGGGACATTCCGTGGGACGCGTGTGCGCTCAGTCCGGGCACCCTGTCCCCGTGTCCCGTGTCCCTGCCCGAGCTCAGCCCCTGTCCCCTGTGTCCTTGTGCCCTGTCCCCTGTGTCCTTGACCAAGCTCTGGCTCCTGTCCCTTGTCCCCTGTCCCCCATTCCCTGTCCCCTTTTGCAGGTCTGTCCCTTGTCCCCTTTCCCAGCTCTGTCTCTTGTCCCCTCTCCCAGCTCTGTCCCTTGTCCCCTCTCCCAGCTCTGTCCCTTGTCCCCTGCCCAAGCTCCCTCTCCCACAGGGATCCTGCTCTGAGCGGGGCCACTCCACAACCCCCGTGTCCCCTTGCTGTCACCCTCCCTGTCCCTTGTCCCACTCTCCTGGCTGGGCTGGGGCCACCTGGGTGACATCCCCAGGGTTTTGTCACCCGATGTCGCATTTCCATGGCCCTGCAATTCATTAATTAATCAGCTCAATCAAAGGAGGAGGAGGAGAGCCCTGCCCGTGCTGGGCAGCAGCGACATCGGCCACTGTCCCCAGAGCAGGACGTGTCCCCTCAACACAAAGTCCCCTCTGTGCCCCCCGCGGTGTCCCCATGAGTGCCACTCGTGCCTCGTGGGGACACCTCTGCCTTGGAGGTGGTGGCAGCCTGGTGGCTCTGGCTGTGACAGCGCTTGTTGTCACCGACTCGGGAGTAGAAAATCCCCTCGACATAGGGGAAACTGAGGCACGGAGCAGTGCCACAGCTCGGGGCCAGCTCCGGGATGGGACAGCGACAGGGACAGACAGCGCCATCCCCCCGCCATCCCTTTGCTGCCCGGTGTGTCCCCAACTCAGAGTTTGGTGGCTTCAGGACCAAAGGAAGGGAAACTGAGGCAGCGCCAGCAGAGCAGGAGGGGCTGGGCTGACAGGGGCTGGGCTGAGGGGACAGAGGGGACACCGCCACCCCGTTTGCCCGTGTCGCTGTCCCCACAGTTCGCCCAGTACGCCGAGATCGTGAACTTCACCCTGCCCAACGGCACCACCCGCAGCGGGCAGGTGCTGGAGGTGATGGGCACCAAGGCCATCGTGCAGGTGAGCGCGGGGACACGGCGACACCGCGGGGACACGGCGACACCCCCACACGGCGACACGCGGGGGCTACGCGACCTGAGGCTCTGTCTCTGTCCCCGGGTTCTGCCCCTGTCCCGGGTCCCTGTCCCAA
>NC_066317.1:69788492-69803999 GCF_022539315.1 Serinus canaria | reverse complement strand
GGGGGATTCAAAAAAATTCCAGGGGAATTTTAGAGGATTATGGGAAAAATCCAGAGGGATTCCAGGGGGATTCCAGAAGATTCCATACAGATTTCAAAGAATTCCAGAGGGATTTTAGAGGATTTCAGAAGGATTCCAGATGATTCCAGGAGGATTTGAGAGGATTCCAATGGGATTCCAGAAAATTCCAGAGCGATTCCAGATTATTCCAGGGGGGATTCCAGGAGAATTCCAGAAGGTTCCGGGGGGATTCCAGCTGGATTCCAAAGAATCCCAGAGGGTTCCAGAAGATTCTGGAGGAATTCCAGGGAGATTCCAAAGGGATTCCAGAAGATTCCAAGGGGGATTCCAGAATATTCCTGGGGGTATTCCCAAAAATTCCAGGGGATTCCAGAACATTCCAGAACATTCCAGAGGAATTCCAGACAGATTCCAGGGGGATTTTAGAGGGTTCCAGGGGATTCCGGACAATTCCAGAGGGATCCCCAATCCCGTTCCCGCCTCATTCCAGTGGGATCCCTCCGGGAGCAGCTGGCGCAGCAGCCGCCACCTCAGAGCCACCCCGAGGTGCCACCGCCGCCACCGCTGCCACCGCCCGCTGCCACCACTGTCCCCGACGAGTAGGTGACACATCCCGGTGGCTTTTCCAATCAATCTCCTGGAATATTCCTGGAAAACCGCTGTCCCCACCCTGACTGTCCCCTGGAGGGGAGGGGACGGGGTGACAGACGTGAGGTGTCACCTCCTGTCCCCTCCGGTGTCACCTCCTGTCCCCCCCGCAGCCCCCTGGCCGCCCTCAGGCAGAGGAAGGCGCGGAAAAACCTGGAGCAGAGTGAGTCCTGAGGGGTGGGGACATCGGGAGTGTCCCCAAAGTGCCACCAGGGTGGGGACATCGGGAGTGTCCCCAGAGTGCCACCAGGGTGGGGGACATCGGGAGTGTCCCCAAAGTGCCACCAGGGTGGGGACATGGGGAGTGTCCCCAGAGTGCCACCAGGGTGGGGACATCGGGAGTGTCCCCAGAGTGCCACCAGGGTGGGGACATCGGGAGTGTCCCCAGAGTGCCACCAGGGTGGGGGACATCAGGAGTGTCCCCAGAGTGCCACCAGGGTGGGGACATTGGGAGTGTCCCCAAAGTGCCACCAGGGTGGGGGGGTGGGTGACATCAGGAGTGTCCCCAAGGTGTCACAGGGACAGGGGGCTCTCCAGGGGTCCCTGAGCTCCACTGGGGGTGATTTGGGGACAGGGTGGCACTGCCCGGGGAGGGGACAGCCCCACCCTCAGTGTGTCCCCAGCCCTGTCCCCAGCACGGGGAGGTGACACGCGGTGCCACCCTGGCAGGTGACTCGGGGACCGAGGACATCCGTGCCCGGGCCGTGCAGGAGATGCTGGAGCGGATCCGCACCGGGATCGTCCTGCGGCCGGCCAGGGCCAGGCCACGCCCGTGCCAGGTGACAACGGGGACAGCGGGCTGGCAGGCCTGGCATTCCCGGGGGCAGGAATTCCGGGATTGAGCCATTCCCGATTTCCCAGCAGGACTCCGTGGCCAGCAAGAGGAGGAGCGCAGCGCTGGAGCTGCAGGGGATCCTGGTGGGCAGCGCTGTCCCCTTGGTGTCCCCATGATGTCCCCACGCTGTCCCCTCAGTGCTACCTTTGATGTCCCCTTTGTGTCCCCATGGAGTCCCCATTATGTCCCTTTGATGTCCCCACACTGTCCCCTCAATGTCCCCATCACGCCTTCATGGTATTCCCCTAGTGTCCCCTTGATGTCCCCGTGGTGGTGTCTTCTTGGTGTCCCCATGATGTCCCCTTTGGGTCCCCATGGTGTTGCCAGGGTCCCCATGATGTCCCCACACTGTCCCCTTGGTGTCCTCTCAATGCCCCCATCACGCCCCCATGGTGTCCCCTCAATGTCCCCTTGGTGTTCCTTTGATGTCCCCACACTGTCCCCTCAATGCCATCATGCCCCCTTTGCGTCCCCTCAATGTCCCCTCGGTGTCCCTTTGATGTCCCATTGATATCCCTCCCCTTGATGTCCCCGTGGTGTCCCCATGGTGTCCCCGTGGTGTCCCCATGCCCGCCCTGCAGTGTCCCCATTCTGTCCCTGTGGTGTCTCCTTTGTGTCCCTTTGTGCCCCTTTGGTGGCCCTTGATGTCCCCTCAGTGTCCCCTCAACATCCTCTTGGTGTCCCTGTGGTGTCTCTTCGATGTCCCCATGCTGTCCCCATCACGTCCCCCTGGTGCCCCTTTGTACACCCACGGTGTTGCCGCGCTGTCCCTGCAGTGTCCCCTTGAAGTCCCCATGGTGTCCCCTTGATGTTCCCACGATGTCCCCTTGGTATCCCTCCCCTTGCTGTCCCCTTTTGTGCCCCTTTGATGTCCCCATGGTGTCCCCTTTCTGTCCCCATCGTGTCCCCCTGGTGCCCCTTTAGATGTGCCCTTTGTACACCCACGGTGTCCCCTTGCTGTCCCTGCAGTGTCCCCTCGGTGTCCCCTCGATGTCCCCTCGATGTCCCCTCAGTGTCCCCTCGGTGTCCCCGTGTGTCTCAGGGCGCCCTGCGGAGGCCGAGCCGGAGGCGCAGCCGGAAGAGCCGGGATCAGGAGCGCGGATCCGCCCTGGAGCTGGGATCCATCCTGGAGCGGCGCCGCCGGGCCCTGGACGCTTCCATGGGGGATCCCGGGGGAAACCAGTCCATGGGCACCAATTCCATGGGAAACCAGTCCATGGGCACCAATTCCATGGGAAACCAGTCCATGGGCACCAATTCCATGGGAAACCAGTCCATGGGCACCCATTCCATGGGAAACCAGTCCATGGGCACCAATTCCATGGGGAACCAGTCCATGGGCACCAATTCCATGGGAAACCAGTCCATGGGCACCAATTCCATGGGGAATTCCACGGGCACCAATGCCATGGGCACCAATTCCATGGGGAATTCCATGGCTACCAATGCCATGGGCACCAATTCCATGGGAAACCAGTCCATGGGCACCCATGCCATGAGCAATTCCATGGCCACCAATGCCATGGGGAATTCCACGGGCACCAATGCCATGGGCACCAATTCCATGGGGAATTCCACAGGCACCAATTCCATGGGAAACCAGTCCATGGGCACCAATTCCATGGGCACCAATTCCATGGGAAACCAGTCCATGGGGAATTCTATGGGGAATTCCATGGGGAATACCGTGGGCATCAATTCCATGGGAAACCAGTCCATGGGCACCAATTCCTTGAGGAATTCCAAGGGCACCAATTCCATGGGCACCAGTTCCATGGGGAATTCCATGGGAAACCAGTCCATGGAGAACCATTCCATGGGCATCAATTCCATGGGAAACCATTCCAAGGGCACCAGTTCCATGAGAATCAATTTCATGAGGAATTCCATGGGCACCAATGCCATGGGAAACCAGTCCATGGGGAATTCCACCGGGAATTCCATGGGCACCAGTTCCAAGGGCACCAACTCCACGGGCACCAGTTCCACGGGGAATTCCACAGGAACACAGGAGCGCGACGGAGCTGGGAAGGAGCCGGACGCGGGTACGGAGCTGGGAATGTCCCCAGGGAGGGCGCAGAGGTGACACCGGCAGCTGCCACCTCCTGTCCCCTCCTGCCCCCGCTGCCATCCCTGTCGTGGCTTTCCCAGGAAACCGCGACAAGGACCGGGACCGGGATAAGGACCAGGACCAGGACCAGGATAAGGACCGGGATAAGGACCGGGACCAGGACAGGGCCGGTGTCCCCTTCCGGCCCCGGGGCCTTGGTGGCCTCCCCAGGACGCGTCCCCGCCCTCGCTGGGCTTGGGACAGCGGGGACAACGCCTAGGAGCCGCTTCCCGGGAATTCCTGCCCTCCTTTCCCGGGATTTTCCACCTTCGTTTTCTGGGATTTTCCCACCATCAGTTCCCAGGGTCTTCCACCCTTTTCCCCCAAGATTTTCCACCCTCCTCTGTTCCCAAGATTTTCCTGCCTCCTTTCCAGGACTTCCCATCCTCAATTCCCAGAATTTCCTGCCCTCAATTCCCTGAATTTCCCACCCTTATTTGCCAGGATTTCCTGCCCTCCTTTCCCAGGATTTCCCGCCCTCCTTTCCCAGGATTTTCCACCCTTTTTCCCCAAGATTTTCTGCCCTCATTTCCCAGATTTCCTGACCTCCATTCCCAGGATTTCTCAGGATTTTCCACCCTGGATTTCCATCATTCCTCACCCCCCTTTCCCAGGATTTTCCACCCCTTTTTTCCCCAAGATTTTCCACTCTCATTTCCAGGATTTTCCCACCCTCAACTCCCAGGATTTTCCTGCCTCCTTTCCCAGGAATTTCCATCCCTTTTTTCCCCAAGATTTCTCCAGGACTTCCCATGCTCATTTCCCAGGATTTTCCACCCTCAATTCCTTGAATTTTCTGCCCTCCTCTTCTAGGGTTTTCCCAGGATTTTCCACCCTCCTTTCCCAAGATTTTCCGGCCTCATTTCCCAGGATTTTCCGCCCCTCTTTCCAGGATTTCCCACCCCCAATTCCAAAGATTTTCCACCCTCAATTCCCAGGATTTCCCATTCTAATTTCCAAGGATTTCCCATCCTTTTTCCCCCAAGATTTTCCACCCTCCTTTCCAGGACTTCCCACCCTCAATTCCCTGAATTTTCCGCCCTCCTCTTCCAGGATTTCCCACTCTCATTTCCTGGGATTTTCCTGCCTCATTTCCCAGGATTTCCCACCCTCTATTCCCAAGATTTTTCCAGGATTTTTCACCCTCAGTTCCCTGAATTTCCCGCCCTCCTCTCCCAGATTTTCCTGCTTCTTTTCCCAGCATTTCCCACCCTCCTTTCCCGGAATTTCCCACCCTTTTATCCCAGAATTTCCCACCCTCCTGGGAACCCCTGGAAAACCGGGATCCCCTGGAATTCCGCCTTGCTTTGCCTTGGGAACGACCCAAGCCCCGCCCACCCCACAGAATTCCATCCCACCCTCCCAAATTCCCCCAAAATTCGGGAATTCCTTCCCCAAATCCCACAGAACCTCCGCCAGCTCCTCCTTTCCTACAACATCCAAATAAAATCCTTTTATTTCCCTTGGATCTGAGACCACCTGGAATTATTCCTGGCATTCCAAAGCTCCTTTCCCAGGAATCCCAAATCCTCCATTCCTCGGGAATTCCTTTGGATTTGTTCTTTTCCCAGTTTGTTTTTTTCCCTCCTTTTCCAGCTGGAACTCAAAGATTTAAGGCTGGGAGGGATTTTTTTCCCCAAATTTCCTTGAATTCCTGCTCCTTTTCCCCTGTGGATTTTCCAGGAGAAAAAATGGGAAGGAGAGGCCCAAAAAAAAAAAAAAACCACAAAAAAGGGAAATTCCTGATGGAAAAGAAGCAAGAAATTTTCCCAGATTTTTCCCAAATCCTGGAGTTTTTTCCCAAATCCTGGAACTTTCCTGAAGCTTCTTCCCGGATTTTTCCCAAATCCTGGAACTTTCCTGGAGTTTCTTCCTGGATTTTTCCAAATCCTGGAGTTTTTCCACGGATTTTTCCCACATCCTGGAGATTTTTCCCAGACTTCTCCAAATCCTGGAACTTTCCTGGAGCTTTATCCCAGATTGGGATCTGGATCCATGGATTTCCCCCAAAATCCTGGAATTCCCGTGGCAAAATTCCGTCCAAATTCCACAACCTGGCCTTGGACACTTCCAGGGACCCGGAAAAATCCCAATCCCAATAAAAACCCTCCAAACCCCAAGGAAAATCCAGGATTTTTCCACTTTATTCGTCAATTTCCCTCATTCTCGGTGTTTCTGGGAATGTTTTTCCCAAATTTCCGGGGGTTTCATCCCAAATTTCCTTTTCCTGGTTAAATATTGACGGAATTCCACGACTTCCCTAAAATCTGATTCAGCTCCTGGAAATCCAAGCTGGAAAAATATGGAAAAACATCTGGAAAAATTCCCAGGAAAATCAGGGTTCAAAGGAATCAGGAATTCCTGATTTTCCTCATTCCCATCCTGGAATTTTCAAGCCGATCCAGAGGGGGAAAAAACCCAAAAAAAGCAACAACAAAAAAATCCCAATCCAAGAGGTCTCGGAGCAAAATTCCAGCTTTTCCAAAGGAATTTTTTGGGGAGAATTCCTCAAAAAAAATCTTCTGGATTGGGAATTCCCAAGCCTGGCTGGGGTGGGAATGGAAAAATCCAGGGGAAAAAAAAAAAAGGGAATTTTCTGATGGGAAAGAAGAAATTTGCAGCTCCCTCAGAGGATTTTCACCACTTGGAAGAGGAAGGAAAAATCTGGGAATTCTCAACATTCCCCCTCGTCTGCAGGGTCAGGAAAACCCGGAATTCTGGGGATTCCTTGGAAAACTGAGATTCCCAGGGAAAACCCCTTCCCATCAACTCCTTCCCAAGGCTTTGCTGGAGGGAAAAACGGGAATTTCCAGGATTTAAACCACCCAGATCCTGATTTTTTTTGGGATCATTCCTTCTGGAAAACGGGATGAAGGGACAGCGTGGAATCTTCTGGATTGATCCCGATTTTTCCCCGTATTTTTTTTTTCATTCACGGCTCTGTGGAACCCTCAGGAAAATCCAGGAGCAGCTCCAAAAAAAAAAAATCCTCAGGGAATTGGGAAATTCCCCCAAATTCCCAAGATTTTCCATGAAAACATTCCCAAGGAATCAGCAGGAAAAACCCCAAGCGTGGTCGGCACCTCCAGGAGTGTCCAAGTCTCTGAATTCCCAAAGAATTCCCAGAAAGGGGCAAAATTTGGGATATTCTGGCTGGGGAATCTTCTGGATATTCCCAAACATTCCCAAATATTCCCGAAATTTCAGTAAATTTTCTGCCTGCTGGGCAGGATGGCTTCCTTGATGAAGGAGAAAATCAGGAGAATCCCGGAGCGCTTCCCTCTTTTCCCCTTGGTGAAATAATTGGAGACGACGTCGTCTGCGGAAAACCGGGAGCGGGATCAGAATTCCAGAGGGGAATTTTGGGGGATTTTTTTTTGGGGAATGGAATTCCCAAAGAAGTTGTGTGGCTGCTCCTGGATCCCACCGGGAACGCGGGATTGGAGTTTTGGGGTAATTGAGGATCCCAAATTTGTGGGGTTCTCCAAAGGCTCAGGAAGTCCAAATTTCTGGGATCCCAAATTTCTGGGACATTCTGACCATTGGTGACCCCAAAAATCCCAGAATTTTGGGATATTTTGAGCCCTTTGGGAAGTCCCAGGGAATCCCAAATTTCTGGGCCTTTGGGACTCCCAATCCCTGGGATTCTCTGAGCTTTTGGGGACCCAAAAATCCCAAATTTCTGGGATTCTCCAGGGGCTCAAGGACCCCTAAAAATCCCAAATTCCCAGCACGTTCTGAGCAGGATCAGAACCAGATGAGCTCAAAATCCTTTCCCACCCCATTCCCATTCCCAACCCCATCCCATTCCCAATCCCATTCCTGACCCCTTTCCCATCCCATTCCAAACCTCATTCCCAACCCCATTCCCATTCCCAACCCCAATCCCACTCCCAATCCCATTCCAATTCCCATCCCCATTCCCATTCCCTCTCCCAATCCCATCCCCATCCCCATTCCCAATCCCATTCCCATCCCTATTCCCATCCCATTCCCATTCCCAACCCCAATCCCATTCCCATTTCAATTCCCGACTCCATTCCCGTTCCCATTCCTGACCCCATCCCATTCCCATTCCCATCCCCGTCCCCATTACCGTTCCCATCCCCACTCCCAATCCCACTCCCATTCCCATCCCCACTCCCATCCTCATTCCCATTCCCATTCTGAATCCCATTCCCATTCCCATTCCCGTCCCCGTTCCCATCCCCATTCCCATTCCCGTCCCCGTTCCCATTCCCATCCCCGTTCCCATTCCCGTCCCCGTCCCCATCCCCGTTCCCATTCCCGTCCCTGTCCCCGTTCCTATCCACGTCCCCGTTCCCATCCCCGTTCCCGTTCCCGTTCCCGTCCCCGTTCCCGTTCCTATCCCCGTTCCCGTTCCCGTTCCCAGTTCCCGTTCCCGTTCCCGTTCCCGTTCCCACCTCCGGGCTGCACGGTGGAGGGCAGGACGTTCTCCCCGGCCGACAGCGACACGAAGAAGGCGAAGGGAATCAACCACAGGCAGAAGGTGAAATAGGCCAGGACCTGCAGAATTCCCACAATTCCGACCGGAATTCCCAAAATTCCGACCCAAAAACCTCAACATTCCAACCCCAAAACCCAAGAATTCCAAGAATTCCTAAGGAAAAGCGTCCATCTCACCCCATTTCTTGGGAGGGGGGAGAAGTTTCTTCCAGGTGTTCCCAAATTTTTTGCTCTTCCTTGAAAGAAGCCAGAATTCCCAAAATTCCAACCCAGAATTCCCAAAATTCCAACCCGGAATTCCCAAAATTCCAGCTCCAAAATCCCAAAATTCCAGCTTGGAAACCCCAGAATTCCAAGAATTCCCATGGAATATTCCAAATGAGGACCTGCAGAATTCCCAAATTTCCAATGGGAAACCCCAAAATTCCAGCTGGAAATCCCAAATTTCCAACGGGAAACCCCAAAATTCCAATCCCAAAACCCCAAAATTCCAAGAGTTCCTATGGAAAATTCCAAACCAGGACCTGCAGAATTCTGAAATTCCAACCCAGAAACCCCAAAATTCCAAAATTTCCTATGGAAAGTTTCCAGCCAGGACCAGCAGAATCTCAAAATTCCAACCTGGAAATCCCAAAATTCCAACCCCAAAACCCCAAAATTCCAAGAATTCCTATGAAAAATTCCAAACCAGCACCAGCAGAATTCCGAAATTCCAGCCTGGAAATTCCAACCCAGAAACCCCAAAATTCCAAAATTTCCTATGGAAAGTTTCCAGCCAGGACCAGCAGAATCCCAAAATTCCAACCTGGAAATCCCAAAATTCCAACCCCTAAATTCCAAGAAATCCTATGGAAAAAATCCCACCTTGCCCCGTTTTTTTGTAGGATAAAAAAGTTCCCTCGAGGTGTTCCCGATTTTTTTTTTTGCTCTTCCTGGTTTCGAGTTCCCAGATTTTAATTAAGGATTAATTGAATGAAGATTTTAATTAAGTCGATTAAAATATCCTGGGAAAATTAATTTTAAAAATTTCAGGGAGAAATTGAATTTTCCTCATTTTTTTAATGGAATTTTGGCCTCTTGGGATTTTTTGTCGTGGAATTTCAGCAGAAAAATCAGGAATGGGAATTCCCAATGGGAAAAGATTTGGGGTTTAAATTGGTAAAAAAAAATGGAATTTCAATGATTTCATTCCTAAAATTTCCTGTAATTCCTAAAATTTTTTAGCATTTTAGGGATGAATTGGGATTAACATTCCACATTCCTGGGATTTCCTGGGAAAACCCCAAACCTGCAACTGCCAGGGAATTTCAGAACCTCAAAAAATCAAAAAAAAATTTGGAAAAAATTGAAAAAAAATCAGTTTTATTTGGAAGAAATTCAGAGCAGCCAACCCAAAAATTTGGGATTTTTCCAATGGGGAAAAATGGGGAAAATCCTGGAATTTTTGGGATCTCACCTCGGAGAAGAGGTAAAATTCCTCAGCAAAATATTGGAATGCCAGGTAGTGATTGACCACGACCAGAACTGCAGGGAAAAACAGGGAAAAAACAACGGGATCAGAACATTCCAGAGGGGAAATCCCAAATTCTGGAGCCCTCCCAAAAAATTCCCTCGAAATCCCAAAGTTTGGATCTCAAATCTCAAACGATTCACTCAAAATTCCCAAAAAAATCCCCCCAAAAATTCCCAAAGAACCCCAAAAAATCCCCCAAATATCCCCTAATTCCAAAAAAATTCCCCAAAAGATCCCCAATAATTCCCCCAAAATTCCTCAAAAATCCCCCCAAAAAATTCCAAAAAATCAAAAAAAATCCCCTGAAATTCAAAAAATGTTCCCCAAAATTTCACCAAAATCCCTAAAGATCCTCCCAAAAATTCCCTCAAATTCCTCAAAAAAATAAAAAATGCTCAGAAAATCCCCAAAAAAATCAAAAAAATTCCCACAAAAATCCCAAAAATTTTTCCCCTAAATTCTCCCATATGTTCCCAAAGATCCCCAAAAAAATCCCAATAAATCCCTGAAAATTACCCAAAAATTACCAACCCCCCCAAAAATCCCCCAAAATTCCCCTGAAAATTTCTGAAAGAAAAATCCCCAAATTCCCCAAGAAATTCACAAAAAAAGCCCCCAAAAAAAATTTCAAAAAAATTACCAAAAACTACCAAAAAAATCCCCAAAAAATCCCCAAATAATCCAAAACAATCCCTGAAAAATACCCCAAAATTCCCTCAAAAATAAAAAAAACTCCTAAAAATCCCTAAAAAAATTGCCCAAAATCCCAAGAAAATCCCCCCAAAACCACAAAAAAATCCCTGAAAATAAAAAAATTTCCCAAAGAAATTCTCCAAAAATTCTCTCAAAATACCCAAAAAAATTCACAAATATCCCCTAAAAATCCTCAAAAATCAAAAATAAATTCACAAAAAAATCCCCAAAAACTCCCATAAATTCCCCGAAAAACCTCAAAAAAATTCCTAAAAGAAATCCCAAAAAATCCTCCCAAAATCAAAAAAAGTTCCCAAAGAATTCCTGCAAGAAATCCCAAAAAATACAAAACAATCCCCCCAAAAATCTCCAAAAAAATCACCCATAAATCACAAAAAAAATCCGTAAAAAAACAAAAAATAATTTTAAAAATCTAAAAAAAAAAAAAACCCTTAAAAAATCACAAAAAATTCAAAGAAAATCCCAAAAAATCCCAAAAATTCCCAAAAAAGCCCCAAACTTTGTGTCTGAGCACAGGAGAGGAGGAAGTTGGAGGAGGTGAGGACGATGCAGGGGAAGCTCTGGAGCAGCCCCAGGAACACGAGGTTGCTGAAGAGGAACCAGGAACCCCAAAGTTCTGGAACATTCTGAGCCTTGGTGAGCCCTGAAAATCCCAAATTCCTGGGACATTCTGAGGCTTTTGTGGCACTCCAAGAATCCCAAAAATTCCCAAAAAAATCCTGTAAAATTTCCCAAAAATCCCCCCATAAATTCACAAAAATCACCGAAAAATGCCCAAAAAATCCTCAAAAAATCCCAAAAAAATCCCAAAAAATCCCAAAAAATTCCCAAAAAAATCCCCAAAATTCCCTAAAAGTGTCCCAAAGGCTGATGGTGGTTCCTGACCGCAGGAGAGGAGGAAGTTGGAGGAGGTGAGGACGATGCAGGGGAAGCTCTGGAGCAGCCCCAGGAACACGAGGTTGCTGAAGAGCCCCGTGGCCACCAGGAGGGCCGGGAAGTGCTCGAACAGGAACAGCCCCAGCTGCACCCCCGAGGAGAACTGGGGAAAAAAATGGGAAAAATGGGAAAAAGAATGGGATTAGAGGGGGGAAATGGGATAATGGGGGAAATGGGGGAAAAAACGGGGAAAAAAATGGGGAAAAAATGAGAAAAACAGGGGAAAATGGAAATAAAAGAGGGAAATAATGGGGAAAAGGATGGGGGGGGAAGGGAAAAACAGGAAGGGTAAAAAAGTAGGAAAATGTGTAAAAACAGGTAAAAAATGGGTGAAAATTGTAAAAACATGGGGGAAAAACTTGTTTAAAATAAGTTAAAATTATAAAAATCGGGAAAATGGAATAAAATAGTGATAATTGTTAAAATGTATTTGGGGGAAGGAAAAAACAGTGGAAAAAAGGAGTGAACATGTGGGGAAAAAACGGGAAAAAAAATGGGGAAAATGGGAAAAACTGTGGGTAACAAACACTGGGTGTCCCTCCTTTCCCCCTTCTCCCCCCTCTTCGTCCCCCCTGTTTTCCCCTGGCCCCCCCTCGTTCCCTCCTTGGCCCCCTTCTTTATCTTCCCATGTCCCCCCCTGCGTTGTCCCCCCTGCTTCCCCTGGTCCCCTTGTCCCCCCCATTGCCCCCCCCCCGTGTGTCACCCTTTGGCCTTCCCCTTGTTCCCCCCCTCTTCCCTCTCTTTGTGCCCCTCTTTTTCCCCCTTCTCCCCCCCTTGCCTCCTGCCCCCCGGGGGGGGCCCCCTGGGCCCTCTTTTTTCCCCCCGGCCCCCCTTCGCCCCCCTGTGCGCCCCTGGGCCCCCACCCTGGGGGGGGCGTTGGGGGGGTGCCGGACAAAAGTGGGCACCCTGGGCTTCGCTGCCGGATTCTGTTCACTGGCCAGCAGGGCTTTGGGGTTTCCGGTGTTTTGGTTTCCGGGTTTGGGGTTTTCAGGGTTTTGGGGTTTCAGGTTTTGGGGTTCCCAGGTGTTTGGGGTTTCAGGGGTTTTGGGGTTTCCTGGATTTGGGTGGTTTCCCGAGGTTTGGGGTTCATGGTTTGGGGTTTTCATGGTTTGGGGTTTCATCGGGTTTGGGGTTTCTGGGATTTGGGTTTCAGGGTTTTGGGGTTTCCAGGGTTTGGGGTTTCGGGGTTTGGGGTTTCAGGGTTTGGGTTTCAGGGTTTGGGGTTTCAGGGTTTGGGTTCCCAGGTTTGGGGTTTCAGTATTTGGGGTTTCAGGGTTTGGGGTTTCCAGGGTTTGGGGTTTCAGGGTTTGGGGTTTCAGGGTTTGGGGTTTCCAGGGTTTGGGGTTTCAGGGTTTGGGTTCAGGGTTTGGGGTTTCAGGGGTTTGGGGTTTCTGGGATTTGGGGTTTCCCAGTGTTTGGGGTTTCAGGTTTTGGGGTTTCCCAGGTTTGGGGTTTCAGGGTTTGGGGTTTCAGGGTTTGGGGTTTCCCAGGTTTGGGGTTTCTGGGTTTGGGGTTTCAGGGTTTGGGGTTTCAGGGTTTGGGGTTTCAGGATTTGGGGTTTCAGGGTTTGGGGTTTCAGGTTTGGGGTTTCCAGGGTTTGGGGTTTCAGGGTTTGGGGTTTCAGGGTTTGGGGTTTCCAGGTTTGGGGTTTCAGGGTTTTGGGGTTTCAGGGTTTGGGGTTTCCAGGTTTGGGGTTTCAGGGTTTGGGGTTTCCGGGTTTGGGGTTTCAGGGTTTGGGGTTTCAGGGTTTGGGGTTTCAGGGTTTGGGGTTTCAGGGATTTGGGGTTTCCCAGGTTTGGGGTTTCAGGGTTTGGGGTTTCAGGGTTTGGGGTTTCAATGGGTGTGTGACATCATACAGGTGTGTGACATCAGCCAGGTGTGACATAGATACGACACAGGTGATGACGTCACACAAGGCACATGGGTGGGGCACAGGGGACACGCCCAGATACACCTGCACAGGTGTGTCACTGCATACACACACCTGAGCACACCTGTGCAGGTGATGACACACCTGAGCATGGAGTTACACACCTGTGCAGGTGATTGCACACACCTGAGCACACCTGGAGTTACACACCTGTGCAGGTGATGACACACCTGAGCACACCTGGAGTTACACACCTGTGCAGGTGATTGCACACACCTGTGCACACCTGAGCACACCTGGAGTTACACACCTGTGCAGGTGATGACACACCTGAGCACACCTGAGCACACCTGGAGTCACACACCTGTGCAGGTGATGACACACCTGTGCACACCTGGAGTCACACACCTGTGCAGGTGATTGTGCACACCTGAACATGGAGTTACACACCTGTGCAGATGATTGTACACACCTGTGCACACCTGGAGTTACACACCTGTGCAGGTGTTTGTACACACCTGGAGTTACACACCTGTGCACCAAGGTGGGTCCCGTGGGTGTTCCCAGGTGCGTTCAGGTGCGCAGTGCCCAGGGCTGTGCCCAGGTGTGTTTAGGATGATGCTCAGGTGTGCCCAGGTGTGTCCAGGTGTGCCCAGGTGTGTCCAGGTGTGCCTAGGGGTGTGTAGGATGATGCTCAGGTGTGCCCAGGTGTGTCCAGGTGTGCCCAGGTGTGTCCAGGTGTGCCTAGGGGTGTGTAGGATGATGCTCAGGTGTGTCCAGGTGTGTCCAGGTGTGTCCAGGTGTGTCCAGGTGTGCCTAGGGGTGTGTAGGATGGTGCTCAGGTGTGCCCAGGTGTGTCCAGGTGTGTCCAGGTGTGCCTAGGGGTGTGTAGGATGATGCTCAGGTGTGCCCAGGTGTGTCCAGGTGTGCCCAGGTGTGCCTAGGGGTGTGTAGGATGGTGCTCAGGTGTGCCCAGGTGTGCCCAGGCACACCCAGCTGTCCCTAGGTGTGCCCAAGTGTCCCCAGGTGTACCAAGTGTGCCCAGGTGTTCCCAGGTGTGCCCTCAGGTGCCCCCAGGTGTGCCCAGGTGTGTCTCCAGGTGTGTCCCCAGATGTCCCCAGGTGTCCCCATGTGCCCCCAGGTGTGCCCCCAGGTGTGCCCATGTGTGCCTGGGGTGCTCACGGGTGTGCCCAGGTGTGTCCCCAGGTGTCCCCAGGTGTGCCCAGGTGTGTGTAGGATGGTGCTTAGGTGTGCCCAGGTGTCCCCAGGTGTGCCCAGGTGTTCCCAGGTGTGTGCATGATGGTGCCCGGGTGTGTCCAGGTGTGTGTAGGATGGTGCCCAGGTGTGCTCAGGTGTGCCCAGGTGTCCCCAGGTGTGTCCCCAGGTGTGCCCAGGTGTCTCCAGGTGTGCCCAGGTGTGCCCCCGGGTGTGTCCAGGTGTGTGTAGGATGGTGCCCAGGTGTGCCCAGGTGTCCCCAGGTGTCCCCAGGTGTGCCCAGGTGTGCCCAGGTGTGTGTACGATGGTGCCCAGGTGTCCCCAGGTGTCCCCAGGTGTCCCCAGGTGTCTCCAGGTGTCCCCAGGTGTCCCCAGGTGTATCCCAGGTGTCCCCAGGTGTGCGCCCAGGTGTTCCCAGGTGTGTGCCCAGGTGTGTGTAGGATGGTGCCCAGGTGTGCCCAGGCACACTCAGGTGTCCCCAGGTGTGTCCCCAGGTGTCCCCAGGTGTCCCCAGGTGTGTCCCCAGGTGTCCCCAGGTGTGTCCCCAGGTGTGCCCAGGTGTGGGCGTGGCCTCACCTCGATCAGGAAGTCTCCCATGCGCAGCCCCGCCCTCCAGGCCACGCCCCCTTCATCCACCGACTCCAGGTACTGCAGGGCCGGGAAGGCCGGGGTGGGGGTGAACTCCTCGATGGGGGTCTGCGCTGTGGGGGGAGGGGCGTCATACCCCAAAAAAACCCAAATCCCACCCAAAAATCCCAAATTGAACAAAAAAAAACCCAAATTCCCAAAAAAATCCCATAAAAATCCCGTTAAAAATCCCCAAAATCTCGTAAAAATCCCATTAAAAAGTCAAAAAAATCCCATAAAAATCCCCATAAAAATACCCAAAAAAGTCCCAAAATCCCCAGAAAAATCCCATTTCAAAATCCCTTAAAAATCCCCTAAAAATCCCCAAAATCCCCCAAAAATCCCCATAAAAATCCATTGAAAAAAACCCCAATTCCTAAAAATCCCAAAACCCAAAAAAATCCCATAAAAATTACATAAAAATCCCCAAATCCCATAAAAATCCCATTAAAAAATCCTCAAAAATTCCAATAAAAAACCCAAAAAAGTCCCAAAATCCCATTAAAAATCCATTAAAAAATCCCCAAATTCCTAAAAATCCCCAAATCCCC
>NC_066317.1:69741934-69787992 GCF_022539315.1 Serinus canaria | reverse complement strand
TTTTTCCTCTTTTCCCATTTCCACTCCGCAACCAAAACCCCGTGAAGTTCCGGGCGGGCCCCGCCGGGAGCTGCCGGCGAATCCAGGCGTGACAAATGTGCGAGAGGAGCCCCGGGAGCGCCTCTCCCTCCCCTGTTCCCGCTCCTGACGGGGCTGACGGAGCTCTCTGCTGCTCCCCCCCTTCCCCTCACACCCCCGCCCCAAATCCACCCCACAGCTCCCCCGGGGATCCGGGATTGGAGCTTCCAGAAGATTCTCGGGGAGCGGTTTGGGGTCCCCCAGGGAATTTCGGGTGTTTGGCACCCCCACAGCTCCACTCAGCCCTGGGGGTGGGGTTTGCCCCCGCCCCCAGATCCTTCAGGAGGTTTTTTTCCCCCCAAACCCCACAAATCCTCATGGATGGGGTTTTGTTTCCAAGCCCTACCTGTCCCCATGGATGGGATTTTGCCCCCCCCTCCCCTAAAATCCCAAGTGTCCCCCTGGAAGGTTGGGGTTTTTTTCCCCAAGCCCCTAAATCCCCATGGATGGGATCTGACCCCTGATCCCTGAACATTCCCATGGATGGGATCTGACCCCCGATCCCTGAACATTCCCATGGATGGGATTTGACCCCCAGTCCCCCCCACCTCCCCCTGTGCGATTCCCATGCCCATTCCCATCCCCATTCCTACTTCCATTCCCCCATTCCTGTCCCCATTCCCATTCCCATCCCCTTCCCATTCCCATTCCCTCATCCTGATTCTCATTCCCATTCCCATTCCCATTTCTGTTCCATCCCCATTCCCATTCCCCCATCCTCCTTCTCATTCCCGTTCCTCTCCCCATCCCCACTCCTGTTTCTCTTCCCATTCCCCCATCCCTATTCCCGTTCCCGTCCCCACTCCCAATCCCATCCCAATCCCATCCCCATCCTCATTCCCCCATCCCTGTCCCCATTCCCATTTCCACCCCCATCCCCGCTCCCGGTTCCCATTCCCGTTCCCCCGTTCCCATTCCCTCACCCCCATCCCCGTTCCCATCCCCGTTCCCTCCTCCCGCCTCTCCCATTCCCGTTCCCCATCCCGGTTCCCATCCCGGTTCCCGTTCCCGCCCCGCTCCCCGCACGCCTGCCCGCGCTGCCCCGGGCTGACAGAGCCGCCCCCGCCCTCCCTCCGTCCCCCGCTGCCGCCGCCGCCGCCGCTCATCGGCTCCGTGTTGCGCCGCGGGTCGCGCTCCGGTCAGCCCTGCCTGATCCGGGCCCCGCTCCCCCCGGAGCGCCGCTCCCGCCGGCTGCCGTCAGCTCCGCTCAGCCTCCCGCGCTCCCCGAACCGTGAATGCACCGCGGCCGGGGACCGGCCCCGCTCCTGCTGCTGCTCCCCGGGACCGGCCCCGCTCCTGCTGCTGCTCCCCGGGACCGGCCCCGCTCCTGCTGCTGCTCCCCGGGACCGGCTCTGCCTCCCGGGACCGGCGGGGGAGCAATTGGGAAAGGGGGGAGCGATCGGGAAAAGGGGAGCAATCAGAAAAAGGGAATCAATCGGGAAAAGGTGGTGGAGAACCCGGGAATGATGGGGGGATCAATTAGGAGAGGTGGGCAGATCAATCGGAAAAAGGAAGATGATGAATCGGGAATGATGGGGGAGCAGTCGGGAAAGGTGGGGGGATCAATCGGGAAAGGTCGGGGGATCAATCGGAAAAGGGGGGGAATCAATCGGGAATGATGGGAGGATCAAGAAGGATGGAGAGGATCAATCAGGAAGGATGGGGAAAGGCCTGGGAGGATGGGGGAATCAATCGGGAAAAGAGGGAAAATCAGTCAGGAAAAGGTGAGGGAGCAGTTGGGAATGATGGGGATCAATTGGGAAAAGGGGGGCAATCAGGGAGGATTGGGGGGATCAATAGGGAACAATGGGGGGGATCAATCAGGAAAGGTGGGAAAACCAATCGGGAAAAGGTGGGGGAGCAATGGGGAAAAGGGGGATCAGTCAGGAAAAGGGGGATCGGTCAGGAAAAGGGAATCAATCAGAAAAGGGGACGATCAGGAAGGGCGGGGGATCGATCAGGAAGGATTGGGGGGCACCCCCGGGATGGGGGCACGGTGTCCCCACAGCCCCCGATGGCAGAGGGGACACGGGGTGGCCGCACCTCCCTCCAGGAGGGACTGGGGGGCACCCCCGGATCGGACACCCCCCCCCCGGTGTCCCCAGAATGGTTTTGGGGTGACAAAGAGTGGTGTGAGCGGATCCCCATCGTGTCATGGATTTGGGGTCTGGGAAAAGGGGGCCAGGGTTACCCCTGGATTTGGGGTGACCCCATCCCCTCCTCCCATCCCTTGTGGGGTGCCCAGGACACCCCACTCGTCCTCCGGGGGATTCAGGGGTCCCATTTCCCCTCGGGTGGGATTTTGGGGAGCCCACCTCTCCTCAGTCCAGATTTGGGGTTCCATTTACCCTCAGCCGGGATTTGGGGGTCCTGGGGGAGATGCAGGGGTCCCATCTCCCCTCAGCGGAGATTTGGGGGTCCCATGTCCTCCCGACCACGGTTTGGGGGTCACATGTCCCCTTGTCACGGCTTTAGGGGTCCCCTCAGCCGGGTTTTGGGGTCCCGTGTCCCCTCAGCCGGGTTTGGGGGCCTCTCTGCCCTCGGTGCTCCTGCTGGGGCTCCTTCCCAGCTCCCGGGGAGCACTGGGAGACTCCCAGTCCGTCCCAGTCCGTCCCAGTCCATCCCAGTCCGTCCCAGTCCATCCCAGTCCGTCCCAGTGCGGCCCCACGCGCTGCTGGGAGCGCTGTGGCGACAGCCCCGCCTGTCCCCGCTAGCCGCCCGCCTGACACCAGGGCGGTGCCACCAACCCGGGTGACACCAAGGCAGTGCCACCAGCCCGGGTGACACCAGGGCGGTGCCACCAACCCGGGTGACACCAAGGCAGTGCCACCAGCCCGCGTGACACCAGGGCGGTGCCACCAACCCGGGTGACACCAAGGCAGTGCCACCAGCCCGCGTGACACCAGGGCGGTGCCACCAACCCGGGTGACACCAAGGCAGTGCCACCAGCCCGGGTGACGCCAGGGCGGTGCCACCAGCGCGTCCCCAAATCCCTCCCCGGAGCCGATTAACTCATTTTCAGCGCCGGCCCCGAAGTAGGTCAGGCGTGTGACACCGCGGCCACCCCACGGGTGACCCCAGGGGACATTCCCGGCCGTGTCACTCCCCTCTCCCCCCCTCCCGCGGTGCGGGGACGTGGCACGGGCGGGGCGGTGACACCGCCGCCTGTCCCCGCGCGCGCTCTGCAGGCGGACGGGGGAAACTGAGGCACGGGGAGGGTGGAGGAGGGGCGGAGCTGCTCCGGAAGGCTCCGGGGGGATTCCCGCCCCCTCCCCCCGCTCATTAATAATATCAATTAGCCATGGGGCGATCAGCTTTAACGAGCGGCCCCTCGGCTCCTGCCCTCTGCCCCCACTGCGGCCCCCACGGGAGCGGCCCCGCGGCCCCACCGGGGGAGGTGGGCACCCCTCGGGGCTGTCCCTGTCCCTGCCCTTGTCCCTGTCCCCTGGACACATCCATAGCCCCATTCCCACCCCCATTTCTGTTCCCATCCCTGTCCCTGTCCCCACCGTCGTCTTCATCCCGGTCCTCATCTCTGTCCCTATCCCTGTTCCCATCCACATCCCTATCCCTGCCCCACTCCCATCTCCATCCCTGTCCCCATCCCTATTCCCTGTCCCTGTCCCCATTCCCCCCTCCCTGTCCCCATCCCCATTCCCTGTCCCCATTCCCCACTCCCTGTCCCCATTCTGATTCCCTGCCCCTGTCCCCATTCCCCATTCCCCACTCCCTGTCCCCATTCCGATTCCCTGTCCCCATCTCCATTCCCTGTCCCTATCACCATCCCTGTCCCCATTCCCTGTCCCCATCCCTGTCCCCATCCCTGTCCCCATCCCCATCCCTGTCCCCATCCCCATCCCTGTCCCCATCCCTGTCCCCACTCCCTGCCCAGCGCAGGGGCAGTGTGGGTGGCCGGGCTGGGGGCTACGTGGGTGGACACCGGTGACATTCCTGGATGGAAAGGTCACAGCCACATCCCTGAGCTCAGTCCCCACACTCAGAGCCGAAGCTGCTCCATGACAGCTCCCAGAAGGGGCCGGAGCCACCGGTGTCCCCAGTGCCACCACCCAGGGTGGCTCAGACCCAGCAGCGTCACCTCCCAGCCCCGTTCCTGGTTCCTGATCCCCTCAGGAATTCACCTCCTCTGGAATTCACCTCCTGTCCCCTCCACGGCGTCCTGCTGGAAGGTGGCAGAGCCGGAGCGAGAATGTCACCGACATTGTCCCTGCCTGGATCCCTGGGATGGGAGTGGGATGGAGAGAGGGAGGGAGAGATGGAGGGAGGGAGAGATGGAGGGAGGGAGACAGGGGTGGAGAGATGGACGGAGGGACAGAGAGCAGGATGGAGGGGATGGGAGTGGGAAAATGGATGGATGGATGGATGGATGGATGGATGGATGGATGGATGGATGGATGGATGGATGGATGATGGATGGATGGATGGATGGATTCATGGATGGATTCATGGATTCATGGATTCATGGATTCATGGATTCATGGATTCATGGATTCATGGATTCATGGAGGGATGGATGGATGGATGAACAATCAGACAAATGGAGGGACTCTGGGAGCGGGACAGACAGCACCCATGGCACAGCTGGGATCTCCGGGAGCATGGCGGGATTCCAGAGCCGCAAGAAGGCGACCGGACACAGGGAAGGACACACGGACAGACCCCACTTCCCTGCATCCCTCCTCCTGGTACTGATGGCATGGATGGGACCCCTTGTGGTGCCAGAGCACGCTGGGCACCGCCACAGCGCCGGCACCGCTGTGCCAGGATAGGGACAGGTCTGGGATCATCCATTTGGGATGGGCACAGGATCATCCATTTGGGGTGGGATGGGCACAGGATAATCCACTCAGGATGGGGATGGGCGTGGGATCATCCATCTGGGATGGGGATGGGTTCAGGATCATCCATTTGGGATGGGGATGGGCACAGGATCACCCATCTGGGATGGGGATGGGCACAGGATCATCCATCTGGGATGGGATGGGCACAGGATCATCCATTTGGGGTGGGATCCCCTGCTGGGATGGGCACCCCAAATCCAACCCCAACGGCTGCCAGCCCACGGAGCAGCCGCCCACCCCATCCACCACCGCCCCATTCCCGTTTCTCTACTCACCATCCTCTTCCTTTGGGCGGGATGTCCCCAAGATGTCCCCAGGATGTCCCTGAGATGTCCCCGGGATGTCCCCGGTGCCGCTCCGACCCCGGCTCAGCAGCCGGGGATGGATCCAGAGCCCGGAATTCAACCCAGCCCCCAAAATCAGCGCTTCCCCCAGAGCGGAGCCGTTCCTGCCAGGGCCTTCTTCCCTCCTCTCCCAGCCGGGTCCGGGATGCTCCGCGGGTGGAGCGGGGCTGGGCTCGGGATAACGGAGGGGCTCCAGCCCCGCTTTGGGGGTCTCGGCCCAGGTCCCCTCGTGCCGATGTCCCCTCTCTGTCCCGCTGCCCTCGCTCTCCCTCCGTGTGTCCATCGGGAACCCACGGGAGCTGCGGAGATGGAGCCTCCTCGCAATTCCCGGGCTGTCCCTGGAGCGCTCCCGGCTCCCGCACCCCATTCCCGGGCTGGGTCCCGCCGCCTGTTTGCCCCGAGCCCCCCAAACCTCCCTGGCTTACCCCGCGCCTCTCGTCCCGCCGGTGCCACCCGACTGGATCCCAGACGGGAGAAGCCACCTGCCCCGAGCTGGGGACACGCTCAGGGGATGGCAGGGACATTCCTGTCCTCGTCCCCGGGCGGGTGGCGGGATGCGGTCGGGGCACTCCCGGCACGGCCCTGCCGTCCCGCTGGCTCCGAGGGTGGCAGCGGGGACAGCGCTGTCCCCACCCCGCGGGCCTCGTGGGACTCACCGGCAGCTCCCGGCTCCGCTCCAACTTTGCCACAAGTTGAGACAAAAGGCAGCGGGCGCTGTCGCCTGTCCCCGCTGTCCCCAGACAGGCTGGTGCCACCACCAGGACTAATGAGGGCACGAGGGCGGTGGGCTCGGGGGCTGCACACGCACAATCCCCGCCTTAACCCTTCCCCTGCCGCCTTGGGGGGAGCCGGGCTCGCTCCTCCCTCGGGCCCCGGAACCCCCAGCCTGGAAAACTGGGACAGTCCCGAGGGTAAAACAGGGACAGTCCCCAGGGTAAAACTGGGACAGTCCCGAGGGCAAAACAGGGACAGTCCCGAGGGTAAAACAGGGACAGTCCCCAGGGTAAAACTGGGACAGTCCCCAGGGTAAAACAGGGACAGTCCCGAAGGCAAAACAGGGACAGTCCCGAGGGTCTGCATCCCCAGGCTGGGGGGGGACGGTCACAGCCCCCAGGAGGAGATGACACATGGCAAGGAGCCCCCGCCACCCCCCACTGAAGGGCTGGGGGGGGACACGACATGATCCCAGTCCTGGGATCGCTGTGTCACTGTCCCTGCTGTGTCCCAACTGCCCCGCTGTGTCCCTGTCCCTGCTGCCCCGTTGTGACCCCATCCAGGCATCCCAGGCCCACAGAACCCCTGGCAGTGGCGATGTGGCCGTGCCAGGTGTGGGATTTGGGATTTGGGATTTGGGATTTTGGATTTGGGATTTGGGATGGCTGGTGCTGACAGGTGGGAAGGGGCTCCTGACCATGCCAGGCCATCTGTGCCCTCCTCTGGTCTCTGGGCCGTTGTCCCCAGCTGGTTGCTGTTGTCCCTGCTCCTCCTCCTGCCTGTTCTGCATTGCCACCTTCTCCTTCTGTTCAGGTGTGCCCAGACCTCCATCTGTCTGTCTGTCCATCCATCCATCCATCCATCCATCCATCCATCCACCCATCCATCCATCCATCCATCCATCCATCCATCCATCCATCCATCCATCCACCCATCCATCCATCCATCCATCCATCCATCCATCCATCCATCCATCCATCCATCCATCCATCCATCCATCCATCCAGCCATCCATCCATCCATCCATCCATCCATCCATCCCTCCATCCCTCCATCCATCCATCCATCCCTCCATCCATCCATCCATCCATCCATCCATCCATCCATCCATCCATCCATCCATCCATCCATCCATCCATCCATCCATCCATCCATCCATCCATCCATCCATCCATCCATCCATCCATCCATCCATCCCATCCATCCATCCATCCATCCATCCATCCATCCATCCATCCATCCATCCATCCATCCATCCATCCATCCATCCATCCATCTCCCCCCTCCTCTCTCTCCCTCTCCCTCCCTCCCTGTCCCCGGGGCGGGGTCAGTGGCTCGCGCGGCTGTCACTGCTGTCATCATTGCCACCTCTGCCATCGCTGTCACCTCTGCCATCACCGTCACCTCTGTCCCCCGCCGAGCCCCGCGGGGCCCTCAGGGCCTCAGCTGCGACCCCGCTGCCCCGGGGAGGGGGGACCAGCAGCGGCTGCGGAGGGACCCTGGGGGGAGGGGACAGAGGGGACACCGGGGACAGAGGGGACACCAGGGACAGAGGGCTGCTGGCCCACGGACATGTCCCAAACCCCTCCGTGGGGACAGAGGGGACAGGGGGACCCCCTTAGCTCGGGGGGATTCCGGGAAGGAGAGGCGGAGTGCGAGGGAGGCTCTGTGCCGGGAGGGAATAGGGGGGTTTGTCACGGGTGGGTACGGGGGGATTTGGGGGAGTTCTGGGGTGTGAGTATGGGGGGATTTGGGGGATTTCTCACGAGTGGGTACGAGGGGAATTGGGGGAGTTCTGGGGTGTGAGTATGGGGGGATTTGGGGGATTTGTCACGGGTGGGTTCGGGGGCTTTGGAGGATTTGTCACGGGTGGGTACAGGGGGGATTTGGGGGATTTGTCATGGGTGGGTATGGGGGGTTTTGGAGGATTTCTCACGGGTGGGTATGGAGGGATTTGGGGGCTTTCTCACGGGTGGGTACGGGGGGATTTGGGGGATTTATCACAGGTGGGTACGGGGGGATTTGGAGGATTTCTCACGGGTAGGGGGGATTTGGGGGATTCACGCCGGCTCGCGGCCCCACTGGCGCGGGGCAGTGTCCTCAGCGTGTCCGTGGGGCCAGCAGCGTCCCGTGCGCGGGGCCGTGTCGCGGGTGGGGTCCCGGTGCCATCGCGGCCCCCGGGAGGGGACGGACGGGGACACGGAGGGGACACAGGGACCCGGAGCGGGCGGGGGGCGGAGCCAATGCGGGAGGCGTGGTCAGTGACGGGGATGACGCTACTCTTTGCCCATATATGGAGATGAGGCGTGACTATGGGTGGAGCCATGTGAACGGGCGTGTCTATTGGACGCGGCCGCTAGTGGGCGTGGCCACCACCCATAAGGAGACATGGGCGTGGCCCTGGGTGTGGCCCCCGCCCGGGGGCGTGTCCGGGGCGGGGGGCGGGGCTAGTGGCGGCCGCGATGGCGTCGCTGTTCGGCGGCGTGGAGGGGTGAGGGGCGCGGCACGGACGGGGGGGCTCCGGGAGCTCCGCACCCCCAAACCCATCGCCCCCCCGGGCACCCCCAAACCGGGGGGGCCGGGGGGAGGCAGCCGATGGAGGGGGGCTCGGATGGACCCCCCAGGACCGGCCCCTGCCCCCGGGTGGGGGTCAGCACCCCCATTTCAGGCCCCCCGAGTGACCCCAAGGGGAGATGAGAGGGGGGCGGGGGGGCTCAGCGGGGTCCCCCCGCTCGGTGGGACGGGGGACAGCGGGGTGGTGCTGGCAGTGTCCCCCCCTCTCTCCGCAGCGGGGGCACCCACTCCAGGGTGGTGCTGGTGTCCGGGGATGGCCAAATCCTGGCCGAGACCGAGGGACCCTGCACCAACCACTGGGTGAGCTGGGGGACAGCCCTGTCCCCAGCCTGGGGTGGGACACGGGGACAGGGGACGGGGCACGGGGAAGGGGTTTGGGACATGGAGAAATGGGATATGGAGATGGGTTTGGGACAAAGAGTGGGATGTGGGACATGGAAATGGGTTTGGGACATGGAGTGGGGTGTGGGATGTGGAGATACAAGATATGGAGCTGGGTTTGGGACACAGAGTGGGGTGTGGGATACGGAGCTGGGTTTGGGACACGGAACGGGATGTAGGACATGGAAATGGGTTTGGGACACAGAGTGGGGTGTGGGACACGGAGCTGGGTTTGGGACACGGAACGGGATCTAGGACATGGAAATGGGTTTGGGACACGGAGCTGGGTTTGGGACACAGAGTGGGGTGTGGGACATGGAGATATGGGACATGGAGCAGGGTGTGGGATGCAGAGTGTCGCTGTTTCTGGTTGTCCCCACACTCGTGGACACTTGGGTGGGACGCAGCCACTGCAGATGGTGCCATGGTGTCCCTGTGCCCAAAAACCCTTGTGGGACCCCTGGGATGGCACCTGGGTGGCCTCAGGGTGTCCAGAACCCCGCATGGGACTCCTGGTGTGGCACCTTGGTGGCTCAGGGTGTCCCCTGGCCGTGTCACAGCTCATCGGCTCCGAGAAGTGCCTGGAGAGGATCGAGCGCATGGTCAGCGAGGCCAAGAGCAAAGCGGGCGCCGACCCCCAGGTGCCCCTGCGGTCCCTGGTGAGCCCCCCGCGCTGTCCCCAAGCCCCGTGCCACCCCTCCCGGTGCCACCGCGGGGGTGACGGTGGCCCTGGGTGCGGCAGGGGCTGTCGCTGAGCGGAGGGGACCAGCAGGACGCCATCGGGAAGCTGACGGAGGAGCTGCAGCGCCGCTTTCCCCACCTGAGCCAGAGCTACTTCATCACCACCGACGCCGTGGGGGCCATGGCCACGGCCACCGACCACGGTGGGGATTGGCCCTGTCCCCCTGTCCCTGTCCCCCTTGTCCCTGGTGGCTGGGATGGCATTGGTGACATCGGGCACCGTGCCACCCCCATGGGTGTCACCCCGCAGGTGGCATCGTGCTGATCTCGGGCACGGGCTCCAACTGCAAACTCATCAACCCCGACGGCTCCGAGACGGGCTGCGGCGGCTGGGGCCACATGATGGGGGACGAAGGTTCTGGTGAGCCCGGGGGGCACTGGGGAGGGGTGACCCCATTGCTGACCCCATGGCTGACAATCCATCCATCATCCATCGTCCATTCATCATCCATCCACCCATCCATCCATCCATCCATCCATCCATCCATCCATCCATCCATCCATCCATCCATCCATCCCTCCATCCCTCCATCCATCCATCCATCCATCATCCATCCATCCATCCATCCATCCACCATCCATCCATCCATCCATCCATCCATCCATCCATCCATCCATCCAGCCATCATCCATCCATCCATCCATCCATCCATCCATCCATCCATCCATCCATCCATCCATCCATCCATCCTCCATCGTCCATCATCCATCTCCCATCCATCCATCCATCCATCCATCCATCCATCCATCCATCCATCCATACATCATCCATCCATCCATCATCCATCATCCATCCATCCATCCATCCATCCATCCATCCATCCATCCATCCATCCATCCATCATGCATACATCATCCATCCATCCATCATCCATCCATCCATCCATCCATCCATCCATCATCCATCCATCCATCCGTCGTCCATTGTCCATCATCCATCTCCCATCCATCCATCCCTCCATCCATCCATCCATCCATCCATCCATCCATCGTCCATCCATCCATCCATCCATCCATCCATCCATCCATCCATCCATCCATCCATCCCTCCATCCATCATCCATCCATCCATCCCTGTTCCCATTCCCACTGTTCCCAGCCTACTGGATCGCTCACCAGGCTGTGAAGATGGTCTTTGACTGCATGGACAACCTGGAGGTGCCGCCCCACGACGTCGCCTACGTCAGGCAGGCCATGTTCGACTACTTCCAGGTGCTGCCGGGGGTTTGGGGGGCTTGGGGGGGTTGGGATGGGTTCTGGGGTCTTGGAATGGCTTTGAGATGGGTTTGGAGGGATCTGGGATGGGTATTGGGTTTTGGGATGGGTTTTGGGGTTCTTGGGGGCTTTGGGATGGGTATCAGGGATCTTGGGTGGGTTGGGATGGGTTTTGGGGGTCTAGAGGGGTTTGGGATTGTTTTGGAGGGATCTGGGATGGTTATCAGGGTGTAGGGATGGGTTTTGGGGTTCTTGGGAGCTTTGGGATGGGTTTTGGGTTTTTGGAGGGGGTTTGGGATGGGTTCTGGGGTCTTTCAATGGCTTTGAGATGGGTTTTGAGGGATCTGGGATGGGTCTTGGGTTCTTGGGAGGCTTTGGAATTGGTGTTGGGGTCTTGGGGAGCTTTGGGATGGGTATCAGGTGTCTTGGGTGGGTTGGGATGGTTTTGCGGGTCTAGAGGGGTTTTGGATCGGTTTTGTGGGATCTGGGATGGCTGTCAGGGTGTTGGGGAAGTTTTGGGATGGGTATTGGGGTCTCGAGGTGCTTTGGGATGGGTGTCAAGCTCCTCAGGTGTTTTGGGATGGGTGTCAGGGTGCTGGGGGAGCTTTGGGAAGGGTATCGGGGTCCTGGGTGGGGTCTGGGATGGGTGTTGGGGTCCAGGGGTGGCCCTGAGTCATGTTTTGGGGTCCTGGGGGGCTCAGGGCCGTGTGCCAGGATCTGGGGTCATTCCCAGCTGTACCAGGTGACGTTGGGGTGCCCAGGAGGGGTCCCCAGACCTCACCCGTGGCCCCCCTGCCCCCACAGATCTCGGACAGGATGGGGCTCCTGACCCACCTCTACCGCACCTTTGAGAAGTCCAAATTTGCGGGATTTTGCCAGAAACTGGCGGAGGGTAGGGAAACCCCTTCCCAGGGAATGACCCCATCCCTGTCACCTGTTTGTCCCTGTCCCTGTTTGTCCCTGTCCCCATTGTCCCTACCCCTGTTTGTCCCCATCCTCATTGTCCCTGTTTCGCTTGTCCCTATCCCATTTGTCCCTGTCCCCCTTCCTATCCATGTCCTCCTTGTCCCTGTCACCTGTTTGTCCCTGTCCCCCTTGTCCCTGTCCCCTTGTCCCTTTCTCCCTGTCCCCTTGTCCCTCCCGCTGCCGCTCCCCCCCGGGCGCACCTTGACCCCGAGCACCCCCCCGCCCTCCTCGGGGTGGGGACACCCAGGTGCCACCCCCGAGGGGGCACAGAGGAGTGTCCCACCTCGCCATGGGTGCCACCCCCAGGTGCCCAGCTCGGTGACCCCCTGTGCTGCCACATCTTCACCAAGGCGGGCGAGGTGCTGGCGCGCCACGTGGTCGCCGTGCTGCCCAAAATCCACCAGGTGAGGCCCCGCCCGGAGGTGCCGGCGGTGTCACCGCCCCCTGCCGTGTGTCCCCAGCCCCGCGGCGGTGCCACCGTCCCGCTCTGAGCGCTGCCACCCCGCAGAGCCTGTTCGTGGGCGAGCTGGGGCTGCCCATCGTGTGCGTGGGCTCGGTGTGGAACAGCTGGGAGCGCCTGCAGGCGGGTGAGCAGCGGGGCCGGCCGCGCCTTCCCGGGGCTCGGTTTTGGGGTCACCCGTGACCCCGCCCGGTGTCGTAGGGTTCATCCAGGTGCTGGAGCAGGCGCGGGACGAGGCTCCCGGGGATTTCTCCCGGTTCAGCCTGCTGAAGCTGAAGCGCTCCTCGGCGCTGGGGGGAGCGCGGCTGGGAGCCAGGAACGTGGGCACGGCGCTGCCGCTGGACCGCGCCGCGAACGTGGACGTGTTCTACACGCACGTGTTCTGAGAGCGGGACCCGAACCGGGACAGCGGCCCGAACCGGGACAGCGGCCCGAACCGGGACAGTGCCCCGAACCGGGACAGTGCCCCGAACCGGGACAGTGCCCCGAACCGGGACAGCGGCCCGAACCGGGACAGTGCCCCGAACCGGGACAGTGCCCCGAACCGGGACAGCGGCCCGAACCGGGACAGCGGCCCGAACCGGGACAGTGCCCCGAACCGGGACAGCGGCCCGAACCGGCCCCGGAGCCACCCCCGGAGGGAGGGGCTGTGGGGTGTGTGGGGTGTGTGGGGTTTGTGGTTCGGCAATAAAACGGTTGCACTGGCCCAGGGGAGTGGGAATGGGGCAGGAATGGGGTGGGGGAGTGGGAGTGGGAATGGAGATGGGAATGGGATGGGAATGGAGATGGAGGACCTTGGGGTGGGAATGGGGTAGGAATAGGAGGGGGAAGTGGGAATGGGAATGGGATGGGAAGGTGGGAATGGGAGAGTAGGATTGGGGATGGGAATGGGGTGGGGGAGTGGGAATGGGGATGGAGATGGAGGAGTGGGAACGGGGTGGGAATGGGGAGGTAATGGGGATGGGGGAGTGGGAATGTGGTGGGAATAGGATGGGGGAATGGGAATGGGAATGGGGGAGAGGGAATGGGGTGAGAATAAATGAGAGAGTAGGATTGGGGATGGGGGAGTGGGAATGGGGTAGCAATGGGGATGGGAGAGTGGGAATGAGGATGGGAGAGTGGGGATGGGAGGTTGGGAGTGGGAATGGGAAAGGGGAAGTGGGAATGGAGTGGGATAGAGAGTGTGGGAATGGGAGAGTGGGAATGGGGTGGGATGGGACCAGGAGTGAGGGAAGGGGGCAGGATGGGGATGGGGCAGAATGGGGATGGGAGAGTGCGGATGGAGAGTGGGAATGAGAGCATGGAATGGGGCAGGATGAGGATGGGAATGTGGGAATGGGGCAGGATGGGACCAGGAGTGAGGGGATGGGACGGGATGGAGATGGGAGTTTGGGAATGGGAGTGTGGGAATGGGGTGGGAGTGTGGGAATGGGATGAGCGTGGGAGAGTGGGAATGGGGCAGGATAGGGATGGCACTGGGATAGGGGATTGGGAATAGGAATGGGATTGTGAATGGAAATGAGAATGGGATTGGGAATGGGACTGGGAAAGGGAATGGGAATGTGAACAGGATTGGAAAGAGGAATGGGATTGGGGTGCTGAGCCTGCCAGCACAGGGAGGGCTCTGCATCCAAGGAAAAGCAGGAAGGAGGGAATCCCAAAGACTGGGATCCAGGGATGACATCCACGACCTGGGAATGGACATGGAGCTGCTGGAGCAGCTTTTGGGGGAACTTTTTACCGGGAATCGAAAGTGCCCAGGAAGGTGAAAGTGCTGGAAAATCCTCCAGGAGCTTTTCCGGGGGGAGAATTCCCAAGCAGAGCCACCTCAGCCTCCAAACTGGGAATGACTGGGATCACTGGGGTGGGGTGGGGTGGCCAAACCTTCTCATGGAGACCCCACAGTTTTCCAAGGAAAACTCCGGCCCTGCTCCCTTCCAAAAAAAGTTTATTTGGGATAACACCTCGTTCAAAATTTACAGCGCTGGGGGGGGTGGGGGGGGGAAAGGAAGGGAACTGGGGGAGAAATCCAAGGAAAACCGGGAAAAAGAGGAGGGGAAAAGGTGGGATGGCCCCAGGGGATGGATCCCGCCAAAACCGGCCCCAGGTGGGGTTTGTGGGGCGGGGTTTCCATGGGGCCGCTGCTTCCAGAGGGGCTGGGAAAAGCGGGAAGCGGCGGGAATTCCATGAGCTCAGCCCTGTTCACGCTCCGGCGGCCCCGATCCCGCTGATCCATCGAGTGCTGCGCTCAGGGAATGGGGAATTTCACGGATGAGCAGCAGGAATGGGGCTGGTGGTGCTGCTTTCCCAGGCTGCCCCGGCCCAGCTGCTCCCACATTCCCTGGAAAAGGAGCCTGGAATGCTCCTGGCTCCTCCAGGACCCCGAGAAGGTCCCGTTATCCAGGGATAGGGGTTTGTAACCCTGGGAGGCTCCTGCTTTCCCTGGATAGGGATTCCCAATCCCAAAGAGCTCCTACTTTCTCCAGGCAGACATTCCCAATCCCAAAAAGTTCCTGATTTCGCTGGACAGGGATTTCTGGCCCTGAGGAGCTCCTGATTTCCTTGGATAGGGATTCCCAATCCCAAAAAGCCTCTGATTTCCTTGGATAGGAATTCCTGACCTCAAAGAGCTCCTGGTTTTCCTCTGTAGGGATTTCCAATCCCAAAACATTCCCCATTTCCCTGGATAGGGATTCCCAATCCCAAAAAACTCCTGGTTTCCTTGGATAGGGTTTCTGACCTTGAGAAGCTCCTGCTCTCCTTGGACAGGGATTCCCAATCCCAAGGAACTCCTGATTTCCTTGGATAGGGATTCCCAATCCCAAAGAGCTCCTACTTTCTCCAGGCAGACATTCCCAATCCCAAAAATATCCTGACTTCCTTGGATAGGGATTTCTGACCTTGGGAAGCTCCCACTTTTCTTGGAGAGGGATTCCCAATCCCAAATAATTCCTTATTTCCCTGGGCAGGGTTTCTGACCTTGGGAAGCTCCTGCTCTCCTTGGACAGAGATTCCCAATTCCAGGAAGTTCCCGATTTCCTTGGATGAGGATTCCCGACCCCAGGGAGCTCCTATTTTTCCTCTGTAGGGATTTCCAATCCCAAAACATTCCCCATTTCTCTGGATAGGCATTCCCAACCCCAAAAAACTCCTGCTCTCCTTGGATAGGGATTTCCATCCCAAGGAGCTCCTGCATTCCCTAGATAGGGATTCCCAATCCCAAGGAACTTCTGATTTCCTTGGATAGGGATTTCTGACCTTGGGAAGCTCCCACTTTTCCTGGAGAGGGATTCCCAATCCCAAATAATTCCTTATTTCCCTGGACAGGGTTTCTGACCTTTGGAAGCTCCTGCTCTCCCTGGACAGGGATTTCCAATCCCCAAAATTTCCTGGTTTCTTTGGATAGAGATTCCCAATCCCAAGGAGTTCCTGATTTCCTTGGACAGGGATTCCCAGCCCCAAGGAGCTCCTGATTTCCTTGGATTTCTGACCCTTTTAGAACCTTGGGAATGGCTGGGATTCAGGGACTTGCAGCTCCCATGGATTGGAAAGGAAATTCCCAGGATCAAATTCTGATGGAGACACGGATCCCACCCCAGGATCCTTGGAAAAGGGATCAGCACCAGGATATTCCCACCACATCCCAAAACACCCCTCGTGCCAACAGAGGATCCCTCTCTTTTCCCGGGAATTCAGTTTTCCTTGGATTTTCACCCCTGAGGAATGAGGGCTGTAGTGTTGGATGAGCTGAGGAATTCCTTAAGGGGAAGAGGAATTTGGGGAAATCCAGGTTTCCCTAAAAACCTCTGGAATTGGCAGGATCCCCCTGCTCAGCTTCCATAGGGAGGAATTTCAGGATTGCACCTTGGAACCCTTCACTTCCAGCAGGGGAAAAATCCCATTCCAGAAAAACCAGGGAAAATTCCACTCCAGAAAATCAGGGAAAATCCAGTGCAGCTCCCAACCCCAAAAGCAGGAAAACCTGATTTTCCCAGGATTGATTCCCCACGATTTTTCCATGCTTTTCTCATGATTTTCCCATTATTTTCCCCAAGATTTTCCCACGATTTTCCTGCAATCTTTCCTTGATTTTTCCATTATTTCCTCCAAGGTATTTCCACGATTTTGCTGTGATTTTCCCATGATTTTTCCATTATTTCCTCCAAGATTTTTCCATGATTTTGCAATGATTTTCCCATCATTTTTCCATTATTTTTCCCAAGATTTTCTCATTATTTTGCAGTGATTTTCCCACGATTTTTCCATGATTTTTCCCAAGATTTTCCTGCTGGCGGCGTCACCGCAAATCCCTGGAAGCCAAAATCTGCCAAGAAAAAGTGAGGAAAAGCCAGGAAAAGAAAAAAAAAAATAGGGAAAACCAGAAGTACTTGGAGCTGGAGCAGATCCCGGTGCTGGAGCCGCTCCGGGCTCTTCCCGTGTCCCAACTTTTCCCTGGAGCAGGGAATCAGTCTCTGGCCAGGCCATTCCCGAATTTCCGAGGTCAGTACTTCACTCCGGGAACGAATTCCTTGGCATCTGGATTCAAGTTGCTTTTGCTCTGGAAAGAGGGATGGGAATGGGATCTGTCAGTGTTGGGAATTCCAGGGATTCCTGGGATGGGTCAAGGGTTCCCGAGGTTTGGGGTGTCAGGTTGGATTGGGAACATCTGGGGTGTCTGTGGGAAGTGGGATCACGTGGAGGGCAAATTTATGGAATGGTTTGGGTGGGAAGGGATCCTTAAATCCCATCCTTAAATCCCATCCCAATCCCATCCCAATCCAAATGTTGCAGGTGGATCCAACCGGGCCTTGGACACTTCCAGGGATCCAGGGGCAATTCCAGGGACAGGACAATTCCAGGGCTGGGACAATTCTAAGGATTGGACAATTCCAAGGGTAGAATTCCAGGGATGGGACATATCCAAGGATTGGCCAATTCCAGGGATAGGAGAATTCCATGGATTGGACAATTCCAAAGGTGGGACAAATCCAGAGGTAGAATTCCAGGGATAGGACAGTTCCAGGGATGGGACAATTCCAGGCATTGGACGATTCCCAGGATGGGACAATTCCAGGGATAGCAGAATTCCAGACATTGGACAATTTTAAGGATGGGGCAATGCCAGGGATGGGAGAACTCCATGGATGGGACAATTCCAGGAAGAGAAGAATTCCCAGACTGGGACAATCCCAGGGATGGGACAATTCCTGTGAAAAAATTCCAGGGATTGGACAATTCCAGGATGGGAGAATTCCAAGGACTGGACAATTTTAAGGATGGGACAATCCCAAGAATGGGCCAATCCCAGGAATGGGAGAATCCCAGGGATGGGAGAATTCCACGGATGGAAGAACTCCAGGACGGGAGAATCCCAAGGATGGGAGAATCCTAGGGATGGGAGAATTCCACGGATGGGAGAATTCCACGGATGGGAGAATCCCAGGGATGGGAGAACTCCAGGGATGGGAGAATTCCACGGATGGGAGAATTCCAAGGATGGGCCAATCCCACGGATGGGAGAATCCCAGGGATGGGAGAACTCCAAGGATGGGAGAATCCCAGGGATGGGAGAATTCCAAGGATGTGCCAATCCCATGGATGGGAGAATCCCAGGGATGGGAGAATTCCAGGGCTGTGCCAATCCCAGCCGGGCTCCTCACCAGGATGTCCTCGGATCCGTGCCCGTCGCCCACGGAGAGGCCGTGGAGCTGCTGCTGGAGCTGCCCCATTCCCTGGGGAAGATCCCGCGCCGGGATGAACCAATCCTGGTCCTCCTCCTCCAGCATCTCCTGGAAGCAGCGATCCAGGAATTCCTGCTCCTGCAGCTCCTCCTCCACCTGCCCGGAGACATTCCATGGGAAGGGAGAGCCCGCAGCTCCGAGGAGCTCATGGAATTCTTGAGGTCGGAAAAGCCCTCAGAGATCCACTGAAATCCGTCAAATCCCGCCGGGAATGGGGATCCCAGCTCTCTTCCAAGAGGAATATTCCCAATTTTCCCAGCTTCCCTCTCATCCCACCACCCTTCCCAAATCCCGATTTCTGCCCAGCTCCCCCTGTCAGGGAATTGTGGAGCTCCAGAACCTCCTTTTTTCCAGGAATTCCAGGTCCCTGAACCTCCTTTTTTCCAGGAATTCCAGGAATGGTGGAGGTGATCCCAGAGCTTTCCCGGCCTGGAATTCCTGGAGCTGCCCGGGCAGGGATGTGGATGCAGAGGATGGGGTTGGGAATCACAGCTGCTCCCGTTTTCCTGTTTTTTTTATGGATTTAGGAGACTCCAAGAGGAGCCAATCCAGGAAAAGCTGGGGAAAGCCTGAGTTTTCCATGTTCACCTGGAAAATCCAGGGAATTCTCGGAGTTCCTGAAGGGGCTCCCGGACTGGGGACAAAGGATGGAGGGACAGGACACAGGGAACGGCTTCCCATTGGAAAACTGGAATTTCGCTGGGATTTGGGAAGGAAATCCTGCAGAGAAATCAGGATCTAAAATCCAAATATCCCAGGAATGTCAGCTCATCCCGGAAGGAGGATGATTATCCCAGGATTCTGCACATCCAGGTGAACATTCCCTGTTTTCCAGCCTAGATGTTTCCCTCAGCTCCGTCCTGCGCTGGATCCATGGGAAAGGAATTTCGGGATCCATTGGAAAGGGCTGGAAAAGCACCTGGAGAGCTCCTGCTCCCATTGGATGGGTGCCCCAATCCCAGCTGGAAAATCCAGGGAAGCCTTTGGAAAATTCAGGAGGAGGGGAAACCTCTGGAGGAAAATCCAGCCCCAAATCCCAGAGCAGCCCCAAAGCCATGGAATGGGAATGTGGGAATTCCCTTTTCCCAGCCCTCCTGGACAGCCTGGAGTTGGGAATTGGAGCTTGGGAATGTTTTAGGGAAGGGAGGAGTATCCAGGGAAAAGCTCCTTCCTCTCCCAGGTGTCCAAGGTGTTTCCAGCTCCTGGAATGACTCCAGGGAATGCCCTGGGGTTGGGATGAGGATCCAAAGCTCTTCCAGGTCATTATTCCCAAATTTCGGAGCCGTTTCAGTCCCAGCCCAACATCCCAGGAGCTCTGCCCGCTCCAGAAATTCCCTGAAATCCAGGATTTCCCCCCAAACTGGGATCACCCAAATTCCAGGGGGTGATCCTGAGGAAAGGGAAGGAGAATCCCAAAACCTCGGGAGAAGGGAATGCTGATGCCATCCCACCTCGGGAAGGATCCAAGGGATTTTTTTTTTTCCTGTTTTTTTTTCCCAGGTTTTTCCAAGCAGATCCAACACTGAGCCACCTTTTCCCATCAAAGCACAACATTCCCAGATCGTTTTCCCTATGGATACACACGGAACTGGGAATCACCCCAGGCTGAAATCCACCCTGAATCCAGAGAATTCCTGGATGTGGGAATTCCCTGGGAATTCTTGGATGTGGGAATTCCCTGGGAATCATCTCCAAGCTGAAAATCTGCCCCATTCCCAAATCCCAAGAATTCCTGGATGTGGGAATCTCTGGGAATCAGCCCCAAGCTAAAATCCACCTTGGAGAATTCCCAGCTGTAGGAATTTCTGGGAATCACTCCCAGGCTGAAATCCACCCTGAATCCAGAGAATTCTTGGATGTGGGAATCTCTGGGAATCATCCCAGGCTGAACCCGAATCCTGAGAGTTCCCAAATGTGGGAATGTCTGGGAATCAACCCCAGGATGAAATCCATCCTGTTCCCAAATCCCAAGAATTCCTGGATGTGGGAATCCCTGGGAATGAATCCCAGGCTGAAATCTGCCCCAAATCCTGAGAATTCCCAAATGTGGGAATCTCTGGGAATCACCACAGGCTGAACCCAAATCCTGAGAATTCCTGGATGTGGAATTCTCTGGCAATTCCTAATGTGGGAATCTCTGGGAATCAACCCAGGCTGAAGCCAAATCCCAAGAATTCCTGGATGTGGGAATTCTCTGGGAATTCCTGGATGTGGGAATTCTCTGGGAATCACCCCAGGCTGAAATCTGCCCCATTCCCAAATCCCAAGAATTCCTGAATGTGGGAATGTCTGGGAATCACCCCCAGGCTGAACCCAAATCCTGAGAATTCCTGGATATAGACTTCTCTGGGAATCACCCCCAGGCTGAAATCCGTCCTGTTCCCAAATCCCAAGAGTTCCCAGATGTGGGAATCTCTGGAAATCACCTCAGGCTGAACCCAAATCCCAGGAATTCCCACCTGTGGGAATCTGTGGGAAACACCCCCAGGCTGAACCTGAATCCTGACAATTCCCGGATGTGGGAATCTCTGGGAAATGCTCTTGGCTGAAATCCACACCCCAAGAATTCCTGGATGTGGGAATCAATCCCAGGCTGAACCCAAACCCCAAGAATTCCAGGCTCTGGGAATCTCTGGAAATCCCCCCAGGCTGAAGCCAAACCCCAGGAATTCCAGGCTCTGGGAATCTCACCTGCCGGTTGAAGTCCTCCTCGTTCTCCATCCACATGTACTCAGCAAAGGGGTTGTTCTCCTTCTCCTCGTGCCCATTCCCAACCGGATCCTCCTTGGATTTGGGGTTGGACGCCGTGGTGCTGGCGAGCTCGGAGCCATTCATCCTTAGGGACTCTGGGATGAGGGATTGGGAATGAGGGAGCAGCTGGAGATCCCAAAGCCAGCCCCGATCCCACGGGATTCCATTGTGGGAGCCATTCCCTGCCTCCTGTCCCTCTGTCCCTTGTCCCCAATCCCTCTCCAGGGACTCTGAGGATTCCCTGGAATTTTCCCTTGTCCAGGGGAACATTCCCAGCTCTCCCAGAGCAGAGGGGCTCCAGAATCCTGGAATGGTTTGGGTGGGAAGAGACCTGAAATCCCATCCAGCCCCACCAGGGACACCTCCCACTGTCCCAGGTGGATCCAACCTGGCCTTGGGCATTCCCAGGGATCCAGGGGCAGCCCCAGCAAATCTGGGAATTCCAGCCCAGCCCCTGCCCACCCTCCCAGCCAGGAATTCCTTGCCCAGATCCCAGCCCAATCTCCCCTTTCCCAGTGGCAGCCATTCCCTGGCTCCTGTCCCTCTGTCCCTTGTCCCCAGTCCCTCTCCAGCTCTCCTGGAGCCCCTCCAGGGACTCTGAGGATTCCCTGGGGTTTTCCCTTCTCCAGGGGAACATTCCCAGCTCTCCCAGCCTGGCTTGCAGCATCTCCATGGCACAGGAAGGGTTAACCAGCAGAATTCCTTCCCAAAATCCATCCCTGGTGAAAATCCATTCCCTGGTGAGCAGGAGCAGCAATTCCAGCCGGGAATTCCACAGGGAATTCATCCCTGGCTCTGCTTCCCTCTGGAAAAGCAGGGAGGGAAGCCCAGCCTGGATTTGGGATCTCAGATCCCTTTTCCCACCAGAACCATTCCACAATTCCAGGATTCCATCCACGGTTTTGCCACTGCTCCCAAAATCCCAAATCCCACGGGAACAGGCGGGACCAGGACAGGGAACACGGGAGCCCCCGGGACTCTGGAGCTGGAATTCTCCCGGGATTCCACATCTGGAGTTTTCCTGGGATTCCAAAACTGGAATTCTCCCAGGATTCCACAGCTGGAATTCTCTCAGGAGCGGTGGGAGCTCTGGGATCATCCCATCCTGGCGGGAATGGCTGAGCCAGGATGAGCCCTGGGGGTTTTCATCATTCCCAAAATTTCCTGGGAAGGGACAATCCCACTTCCCTTCTTTCCTGCAGTGACAGGAGCCCTGGATTGGGTTGGAAATCTGGGAGGGTTCCCAAAGGGTTAAATCTTCCTGGAACTGGAAAACGCTGGGAAATGTTCACCTGGAGAAGGGAAAAATCCAGGGAATTCTCAGAGTCCCTGAAGGGGCTCCAGGAGAGCTGGAGAGGGAAAAAGGGGGGGAAAGGGGAAAAATTGAGGAAAAAAGGGGGGAAATGGGTGAAAAAATGGGGGAATGTAAAAAGGAATGGTTGGATTTTAGGGATCAGGGATTATTAGAAAAAGGGGACAAGGGACAGAGGGACAGGAGCCAGGGAATGGCTCCCACTGGGAAAGGGGAGATTGGGCTGGGATCTGGCAAGGAATCGCTGGCTGGGCTGGAATTCCCGGAGAATCCCTGGATCCCAAGGTTGGATCCACCTGAGATGGTGGAAAACGTCCCTGGATGGGATTTAAGGTTTTTTCCGACCCCAAACCATTCCAGGATTGCATGAAAACCCCGAATTCCCCAAACGTGGACGTTTCCAGGATCACCCTCCAAATCCCAAAGTTTAATCTGGAGATTTTATCCCAAACGCCCCAAGGAGTGTGGGAAAGCCTTTCCCAAATCCTGGAGTTTGGGATCCTGGACACACAGCCAGGTGTCCCCACCTGGCCCTGCAGGCTGGGCTGGCATGGAAGAAATCCCAAATATCCCAGAAATATCCCAAATCCCGGCTGGAGGGGGAATTTGGGGGCAGAGACCTCCCCCACATGTGAGTGTGCCACGGCCTGGGGGATCCACGGGGAATTGGGGTGTGCCTGACCCTATGGAATGGAAACGGGAACGGGATGGGGAATGGGATGGGAATGGGAACGGGATGGGAATGGGAACGGGATGGGATTGAGAATGGGAATGGGGATGGGATGGGAATGGGGATGGAAATGGGAACGGGAAAGGATTGGGAATGGAATGGGATCGGGAATGGGATTGGGATGGGAATAAGAATGGGAACGGGAATGGGAAGGGGATTGGGATGGAAACGGGAATGGAACGGGAATGGGAACGGGGTGCAGAAGCCGATCCCGGCCCACAACGAGCGGACTCCGGAGGCGCTTTGGGGATCCCGCGGTGCCGCTCCCGGGGGTCCCTCGCCAGGAGCCCGAGCGGGGCCGGGCCGGAGTCCCCGGGAGCCCCCGGAGCCCGCGGGACAGCGGGGCCTGCTCGGGCCCGGAGCCCCCCCGGCCCCGCCGGTGCCGCGGGCCGGTGTCCCCCGAGTGCCCCCGCGTCCCCCGGGCTGCGCTGCGCCGCTCCCCCCGCAGGCACCGGGCGGTGTCCCCGGGGCCGCCCCGCGTCCCCCCCGGTACCTCGGGCCCGGCCGGTGCCGCTCCGCGCCCTCCGCCGCCGCCAGGCCCCGCCCCTCCCGCTGCGGACACGCCCATGCCTCCCATTGGCCAGCCCCGCCGTACGGCCCCACCCTCCAGCGCTCTGGTTGGTCGGCACGGATATAAAGCGCGTTGCTATTGCGCCGCTCAGCCGTCAATCATGCGGTTAACCCCACCTACCAAGCGGCGCTCTGCATTGGCTGCCGCCGGCGGCTCTGATTGGCTGAGCGCACGCGTCACCCACGTGGGGCAGAGAAGGCGCGCGCGGGGGGCGGGGCGACGCGCGATGTAAATAACACCAATCGCCCCGCCCCCGCGGCTGGAGGATAACTGACAGGCGCTTCGCCCAATGGAGACAGGCGTCACATTTCTGCCCCGCCGTGAGGGCGCGCTGGTACAAGCACGCTGATTGGCTGAAACATGTAAACAGACGGAGGGGGCGGGGCGGTCACGTGGCCTGCGCGTGACTTGAGGGGGGCGCCCAATGGGGGGGGGACGACGGGGACAGCGATTTGTGACCCCCCCCTGTGTTGGGGACACCGGGAAGGGGGGACCCGCCAGCCCCCCGAAATGGGGGAGCACGGGGGGGAGCCGGCCCTGGACCCCAGAACGGGGGGAGCACGGGGGGGGAGCCGCCTCCCCGTTCTGAGCCCCCAAATCGGGGATACCCGGGGGGGGGGGGATCCAGCCCTGCACCCCAAATTGGGGTCAGGAACGGTGGGGGTTCACCCAGCTCTGCACCCCCAAATTGGGGTCAGGAAGGGGGGGGTTCACCCAGCCCTGCACCCCAAATTGGGGTCAGGAACGGTGGGGGTTCACCCAGCCCTGCACCCCAAACTGGGGTCAGGAACGGGGGGGGTTCACCCAGCCCTGCACCCCAAACTGGGGTCAGGAACGGGGGGGGTTCACCCAGCCCTGCACCCCAATCTGGGTCAGAACGGGGGGGTTCACCCAGCCCGCACCCCCAAACTGGGGTCAGAACGGGGAGGGTTCACCCAGCCCTGCACCCCAAATTGGAGTCAGGAACGGGGGGGGTTCACCCAGCCCTGCACCCCAAACTGGGGTCAGGAACGGGGGGGTTCACCCAGCCCTGCACCCCAAACTGGGGTCAGGAACGGGGGGGGTCCAGCCCTGCAGTTTTGGGGTCAGAAATTGGGGGGACTCGGCCCCTCACCCCCAGGTTTGGGGTCAGGAACGGAGGGGGTCCAGCCCTGCACCCCCAAATTGGGGTCACTAACGGGTGGGGCCCCGCACCCCCATACTGGGGTCAGAAACCCGGAGAGCTGCACCCCCAAATTGGGGTCAGGAAGGGGGGGTCCAGCCCTGCACCCCCAGTTTTTGGGACAGGAAGGGGAGGATCCAACCCTGTAGTTTTAGGGTCAGGAATGGGGGGGTCCAGCCCCGCACCCCCAGTTTTGGGGTCACCGCTGGGCGATTTTACCCGGTCCTGCACCCCCAAATTGGGGTCGGCAATGGGGAATCCAGCCCCGCAGTTTTGGGGTCAGGAACGGGGCGGGGGGGGTTTCCCCATCCCCGCACCCCCAGTTTTGGGGTCACCGCCGGGGAGATTTCCCCATCCCCGCACCCCAATATCTGGCAGAGCAGCGGGGGGGAGGAACCCCAAATTTTGGGGCCCCCCGGCGCTGAACCCCCCAATGGGGAGCGCCCCAGCGGGAGGGTCTCGGTTGCGCACCCGCAGTTTTGGGGTCACCGAGGGAATTCACCCAACCCCGCACCCCAATAACGGTGAGACCCATTTTGGGGGGGTCCCATCCTCCCCCCCCTCGGCTGCTCCAGCGCCGCCTCCCCGCGGTGACGATCCCGATCCCGATGATCCCAAAGATCCCGATGATCCCAAAGATCCCAATCCCGCTCCCCGCGATGCCGGCGGGCGGCGGCGCCTCCTCCGCGCCCCCCCAAAATCGGGGTCCCCGGCCCCCCCCGACCCCCCTGGACCCCCTCGGACGGTGAGTGCCCCCCACCCACCCCCCCCACGGGGGTCCCCCAAATCCCCCCCGCACGGTTTGGGGCGGGTTTGGGGCTTTCCCAGCCTCACGTGGCACGGCCGGAGCCCGGATTTTGGGGGGAAGCAGCCGCGCACCCCCGGATTTGGGATTGGGGACCGGGAGGGGACACCCCCAGGAGCACCCCCAGGGCAGAGAAGGGGGACCCAAAATGTGCCCCCAGCCCTCGGTGTGACCCCAAACCCTTTCCCTGCTCTGGGATGGGATTTTTGGGGTGAGGGGAGCAGTTTTGGGGTCTCCTGGGGGATTCACTCCTCGGTGTGACCCCAAACCCATTCCCTGCTCCGGGATGGGATTTTTGGGGTGAGGGGAGCAGTTTTGGGGTCTCCTGGGGGATTCACTCCTCGGTGTGACCCCAAACCCAATCCCTGCTCCGGGGTGGGATTTTTGGGGTGCGGGGAGCAGTTTTGGGGTCTCCTGGAGGATTCCCTGGAGGCTTCATGTTCAATTTGGGGGGGACCTCAGAAAAGGGGGACCCAAAATCCCAAAACGTCCCCCCACCCCTCAGCGTGACCCCAAACCCATTCCCTGCTCCGGGGTGGGATTTTTGGGGTGAGGGGAGCAGTTTTGGGGTCTCCTGGGGGATTCGCCCCTCAAGGTGACCCTAAACCCCTTCCCCGCTCGGGGCTGAGATTTTTGGGGTGCCGGGCGCAGTTTTGGGGTCTCTGTACCCCGGGGGATCCCCTGTAGGCTCCGTGGGCAGTTTTGGGGTGCGGGCAGAAGTTTTGGGGTCTCTGTATCCCGGGAGATCCCCTGGACGCTCCGAGGGCAGTTTTGGGGTGCCGGGAGCAGTTTTGGGGTCTCTGTGCCCCGGGGGATCCCCTGGACGCTCCGTGGGCAGTTCTGGGGTCACCCCGAGTTTTTTGGGGTTTGTCCCCTCCCCAGATGCGGGTCCTGCCCTGGCCGGTGCCCCCAGGTTGGGGTGGGCTGTCCCCAGTGTCCCCAGCTGGATGGGGACAATTCCCTCTGGAGCTTGGGGACAAAGGGGGGGCCGCATGGGGGGCAGCGTCCCCAGATCTGTCCCCAAGGCCAGCGCCTGGCCGGTGGCACGAGGGTCACCAGTGTCCCCAGAGCTATTTCTGTCCCCGTGCCCTCAGCGGGTGCTAATCCCGGGTCAGTCCCAAAAACAAGAGGGACAAACACGACTAAGTGTCCCCAACGAGCAGGAGGTGACAATCCCCGTTCTCATGTCGCCGTCAACAAGTCGGGCCACCCAGAACGCGACACCTCGAGGACAAGTGACCTCCCCCGCGGTGGCTGCTGGCTCCTTGTATGGTTGGGGACAGAGGTGTCACCAGACGGGACAAAAATAGCGCGGGGCCGGTCCGGGACAAGGGGGTGGCACCTCGGGGGTTGGGGACACTCCGGGGGGGCTGCGGTGGCACTGGGGGTGGCACGGGGTGTCCTCCTTGGGGACAGATGTCCTGGGGGGTTTGGAGTGTGACCCCATGGGGTGGGGGTGGCTGTGTCCCAAGTGCAGGCGGGATTGGTGGGGCGGGAGGGGACAGGAGGGGACAGGAGAGCCCCGCAAGGTCTCCGAGGGCCACCGAGTGAGGCCGGGAATGTCACCGACACGCGGGCACGCGCCCGGCGATGACAGGGATGTCACACAGCGGCTGGGCTGTGGGAACTGCCAGGGGACAGCGACAGCGGCTGGCTGTGCCCAACAGGGACACGGGGCTGGCTGTCCTCTGTCCCCAGCAGTGACACGGGGCTGGCTGTCCCCTGTCCTGTCCCCAAACAGTGACACAGGGCTGGCTGTCCCCTGTCCCCAGCAGTGACACGGGGCTAGCTGTCCCCGATCTGTCCCCATCAGTGACACAGGGCTGACTGTCCCCTGTCCCCATCAGTGACACAGGGCTGGCTGTCCCCTGTCCCCAGCAGTGGCACGGGGCTGGCTGTCCCCGATCTGTCCCCAGCAGTGGCACGGGGCTGGCTGTCCCCTGTCCCCAGCAGTGGCACGGGGCTGGCTGTCCCCTCTCTGTCCCCGCCCCGGCGCCGCTGTCGCGCAGCGCGGTCCCCGCGGGGCTGGTGGCCCCATCTGCTGTCACACCTTGGGGACAGCGCTGAGAGCTCAGCGATCCCCGGGGCTGGCCCGGAGCCACCTGACGAGTTAATGACTTAATGACTTAATGACTTAATGACTTAATGAGTTAATTGCGGCCAGCAGCTGCCCGGAGCCTCCAGCGCCACCATTACCCCGAGGCCATCACATGTCCCCAGGTGCCACCACCCCCCCAGGGACAGGGACTCCGGCCTGGCGCGGGCAGCTGGGGCAGGGCTGGAAAAGCTTTTCCAGGAGGAGAATTCCCGATGTCCCAGCTGAGCCCAAACCCCAATTCCCACCCCACAGATCCCCTCTGGTCCTGTCCCAGCTTTTCCTGCTGATCCCAAAATCCCCTCATTTCTGGCTGCATCCCGAAATTCTCCTCCTCACCCCCCAAAATCCTGGTGGGATGAAGGATTTAGGGTGAGCTCAGGGCTCATCAGGTTCGGGATTTGCTCACATTTCCAGCTTTGGGATTTTTTTGGGATGTACTTTGACCCCCCAGCATATCCAGGGTGAGTAAAAACAATTTGGGATTTCTCAAAACCCCTGAAAGAGCAGAATTCCTTCTGCCCATCCTTTAATTTCAACATTTTCCATCATTCCTTCAATTCTTTAATTTAATTTCCTTAATTTCTTTCATTTAAAGCGACCAAAAGCAATTTCCCTGATTTTGGGGCTCACCCCAAAAGCTGCTTTGGGTTCACCACGGATTTTCCCTCCCAAATCCTTTTCAGCAGGAAGGATCCTCAGGCTGGAATTGGCAAAACACCCCAAATCCATGGAATTCAGCTGGGAATTTGGGAAAACCCAGTTCCAGGGAGTCACTTTGGCTGTGGGAACCCAAAATTCAGCTGGAGGTGTCTGCCAGGTTCCAGGAGCCCCGAAATCCCCTCAGAATTCCCTGGAAATGGAGGGGTGGGATGGGGCAGGGCTGGTGCCAGCCCTGCTGTGGGATTTGGGAATTTCAAGGGAATCATGGCAGCTTTCAAGGGGTTTTCTGTGGGTTCTTGGATTCCAGAGGCTTGTGGGACACAAGCCTGGATTTGGGGACAGTGACTCGCTGTGTCCCGAGGGACTGAACCCTCTGGAAATTCCAGGGATTCCTGCTGCTGCTCCAAAGGGAATCCCACTGATCTGGGGGGGGAGGGACCTGAAATCCCAACAATTCCCCCCCATCCATGGACAGGGACAACTCCCACTGTCCCACTTGGATCCAACCTGGCCTTGGACACTGCCAGGGATCCAGGGGCTGGGAATTCCTGGGAATTCCAGCCTAGCTAGGAATTCCTTCCCAAGATCCCAGCCCAATCTCCCCTTTCCCAGTGGGAGCCATTCCCTGGCTCCTGTCCCTTGTCCCCAGTTCCTCTCCAGCTCTCCTGGAGCCCCTTCAGGGACTTTGAGGATTCCCTGTTTTTTTCCCTTCTCTAGGGGAACATTCCCAGCTCTCCCAGAGGAGAAGGACTCCAGAATCCTGGAATAGTTTGGGTGGGAAGAGACCTGAAATCCCATTCAGCCCATCCAGGGACACCTCCCACTGTCCCAGGTGGATCCAAATCCATCCCACCTGGCCTTGGGCACTGCCAGGGATCCAGGGGCAGCCCCAGCAAATCTGGGAATTCCAGCCCAGCCCCTGCCCACCCTCCCAGCCAGCAATTCCTTGCCAAGATCCCAGCCCAATCTCCCCTTTCCCAGTGGCAGCCATTCCCTGGCTCCTGTCCCTCTGTCCCTTGTCCCCAGTCCCTCTCCAGCTCTCCTGGAGCCCCTCCAGGGACTCTGAGGATTCCCTGGAGTTTTCCCTTCTCCAGGGGAACATTCCCAGCTCTCCCAGCCTGGCTCCAGAATCCTGGAAAGGTTTGGAAAGGACTTTGAATCCCAACAATTCCACCCCATCCCTAGGCAGGGACGCTTCCCACTATCCCAGGTTGCTCCAGTTCCTTTCCAACCTGACCTTGGACATTCCAAGGATGGAGCATTCGTCCCAAGAATCCTCATGGATATCAGCACTTCAGATGCCTCATGTTTTTCCCTGGAATTACTGGGGCTGCCACTGTCTCTCCATTGAGCCCAGGACACCTTGAGGGGAAATTTGGAACAAACCCTCACGGCTGGAGGAGCATTCCCGAAGCTCTCGCTGCTGCTGCTGCTGAGGGATGCTGAAGTGCAAACCCAACCTGAGGCTGGTTTTTCTGTATTTAAGGCCAATTTTAACCCAAACCCACAATAGCCCACAGCCGGCTCCCATTTTTTAAGGTAAAAATGCTGAATGTATGGATTTAAAGGCCAGAATAAGGATGAAATGAAGGCTCTAAGTTCCAATTGTCGAGCAGAAGAATGAAACAGCTCCCGGTCCCTCACGGACGGGCCGGGGTCAGCAGCAGGGCGTGAAGGGCTGTGCTACACACAGCAACGCAACGAGGAGACCACAAGGAGCAGTCTCTATAACTGAGAGCAGGACACGGGAATTACAAAAACAATCGCAGTAGCATCAAAAACAGCAACACCGCAACAAAAGTCACCAAGAGAAGGCGCCGAACGCCAGGGCCACTCTGAGGCAGCGCGCGCCGCCGCCGTCCTTTTATAGGAGGGCGGCTCCCAGCATGCCCCGCGGCGGGGGCCGGCTCCCCTTTGCACACGGCGCGCACGCGCGGCTTCCCCCCCCCCCCCCGCCCCCTCCCCCGCCAAGCCCGTGCTGCCTCCGCGCACGCGCAGAGCGCCCGGCGCGTCGTGTCCTTCCGCCTGCCGCTCCCCGGGCTCTCCCCGCTGCTTTTAGGGGCTTCCTCCCGCTTTAGAGGCTTCCTGCCGCTTTTCGGGGCTTTTCCCCGGCTCTTCCCGGCGGCGGGGGACGCCGGGAGAGCCGCGGCTGCGCGCCGGAGGAGGTAGGAGGCGAGCGGCGGCCGCCCCCCCCTCAGCGGTGAGGGCTGAGGGGGACGCGCGTAATGGCGGCTGGGGGGGGGGGTGCGGCTGAGGGGCCCTCATGAGGAGCTCCGGGCTGTGGGTGTTTATTGTTTATTTTTTTAATCCCTTCTCCATTATTCCTTTATTTGCTAGCTGAAATAAACAGGGCAGGAGATTCTCCTCCTTTCAATGCCTTTATTAAAGTGATCAGCTCGAGAATGGGGAGTTTGGCAGATCCGCGGAGTTCTGCCGTCGCTCCCAGCAGTGAATCATAAGAGGAGGATTTACTGCTCTGTCCCCATGGGGGCAGAGCCGGGAGTCCTGTCCTTGGAAGGCAGTGGGGTATACCCAGGGTTTCTCCGTTTGGGTTGTCAGTCCAGCGGGTCCTGGGTCCGACTGGCATCGTTTACATCTGGGGCGAGGAGTGACCGAGGTTTTCAAGCGTCTCTGCTGGCTTCGGACCTCGGCCCTGCTGTCGGGACACCACTCTGACCTTTTAGTTCTGCTTCGGCTGGTCTCTTTTGGGGTATTTTCCAGGATTTGGTAAAGGTCCTGTCCCAAAGTAGTCTGGGTTTGGGGGAAATTTGCATGTCTCCTGAGATACAAATATCCCCCTCTCCCCACCGTCCCAGGGGGGGGTTGTCATCCTCCTGGCAACAGACTGGGGTGGTGCTGGAAAACAAGAATCCTTACAATAGAGAGTCAAATGGCGATACTTAAGGATATTTAACTGGCGGTTACAACATTTCACTAACAAATAACTCTAGGCCAACGCTCAACTCTCAGATCAACTCAAAAACTCCTCTGCTGCTCCTTTTCTTAGAAAAAAAAAACGGTAACCTTTTTTTTGTTCATAACATTAGCCCCTTTGTCGTTAATCTTTTATCCTTTTTCTTTCTGCACGCGGATAAAGCCGCCCCGTAGCCACCGACCTGCAGCGCAGCCGCCACCCCGCAAGGGATTCGCCACATTTTGTACCCGGCACGGATTTCAATCTGGTTTTTAGATATTTTAGTCTCGGGTTTACGCGGTTTGAAGGGAGGGAAACGCTGCCCTGGTCCTCCCTCCATTCCCTTGCACGTCAAACAACGCTCAGTGCCTTAATTTAATGCTTACTCAGGCTTTTAAATACATAAATTCAGCATTTAGACGTTAAAATGATGGGATATGGATGTTGAGAGTTGTGGGGTTGGGTTAAAATTGGCCCTAAATAGAGCACCACCAGCCTCAGATTGGGTTTGCACCTCAGGACCTGGACGTGACCTCAGGCACCTCCTCGTGCTTTGGGGTTAAAAGCGCCAATTTCCCCTTTTTTTTTTTTTTCTGCTTTGATACGGGAATAATTGAGCAGAATCGGGTAAAATACCCGGAGAAAATTGGTTTTTACGGAAGGGCAAGTGTTGTAGCTCAGTAGCATCACGTGGTTTGCAGGAACTTCCTCTTTTGGGGGATTTAACCTTTTTTAAAATGCGATTTAGGCACAGGCTCCTTGGATGTTTTTAGTCTTATTATAAATCAGAACTGTAGTGTGGGTGGCTATTTAAATTTTTTAAAAATCTCATTTTATAGAATAGTTTATAAGAGTTTTTACATAAAACCCAATAGGATTTTTGACTCAGAACCCAACCAACCTCCCCAAAAAAAATCTCATTCCTGCCCAGAATGATGTTTAAATGTTGTTGGTTTGGGGTTTTTTGCTCCTTTCTCTCCTGTGGGATCCTTCCCTGGACATCCAAAACCTTCAGTCAGCTGCTAGGAGCATCAGAGAGGGTGGATCTGACATGAGCTCATGATTTTCTTTGGGAGCAGACATTCCCTAAGGAAAAGGAGTATCCTGAATTCCATTTTTAATTTCTTTTCCCCCATTTAAATCTGCCCCTGGGCTGTGGGGATGGAAGGGACCAGCCCAGCTTCTTCCCCAAATTCTGCTGAAATTGAGGATATTTATCCAAGGGTGGGGTTTTCCAAAGGCTTCCAAAACCTGGATTCCTTCTCTTCCCTCTTTTCCTTCCCCAATTTGGGATCTGAGTTGATTTTGCTGCCAGACAAGGAGCTGATCTGGGTGTTTCCCTTTTATCTTTCACTCTTGAAGGTAAATAAAACTTGTTTTCCTACTTCATAGCCATCAGTTAAATATTCTGTGTGGAATTTGGGCTTTTTTGGTGGGGAATTTTAGGCAGGAATGTCTGTGATAGTGTCAGGGACCTGTTGCTGGTGTTTAAATCCATTTATAAAACTTTGTGCTGCTCCGAAAGTGGAATTTGAGGGAGGTTCCTGGTGTTAAAATGCCTGATTTTGGTCCTGTTTCAGGAATTCTTGGTTGAAAGACTTGTCCTGATTTTTATATTTTTTTTTCTTTTGGTGTGTCTGGATAGAAACCTCCTGCCCCAAAGGCTGGGATGGGGCAGAATTTTGGGAATATTCCAGTAGATTCCACGGCTGGTGTTGATGTTCTGCTTGGGATGGAATGAACTTTTGCTGGGAGTTTTGTTTGGGATTTGGGAGCTGAGTTTGGCTTTCCCTGGGCTGGGAATGAGCCTGGAGTGGTGAAGGGATATTCCTTAGCTGCCAAGTGTCCTTGTCCATAGGAAAATTGGGATAGAGGGGTGGGAAAATGGGACTTTGGCTTCCAGGATGGCACGGAGTGGGAGGAATAACTTCTCTTGGGGTTTGGGTCCCTTTTCCCCCATGGTTTTACCTCATCCCAGGAATTTTCTTATTCAAGTGCTTCCTTTCCCATCCTGGTCCTTTTTTAGGATCTGCTTCCTTCAGGCTTTACAATTCCAGCTCAGCCTTTGCTGTTCTCTTTTTCCTGGGAAATCCAAATTTCCAGGCTGGGATTTGGCCTCTTCCCATTATCCAGGTGCTCCAGGACCATTCCCATTCTGCCTTCCTCTTCCTCCTCATCCTCCAGGACACATCCCAATCCCTGGTATGTCCTGGTTTGGCTGGAACATTCCCAGTGATCCTGGCTCTTGGAATTCCAAATCCACTGATCCCAGCTGAGATCCTGCTGGATCTGGAGCTGGTAACCTGAATGTCCCCAGGAAGGATTTTGCTTGGAGCTGCTTTCACCTCTCAAATCCTGGGAATTTTTGCCTGAGCAGGCAGGTGGTCCTGCTGGAATGGGAGAACCTGGAATGCCAGCCCACCTGGAATGGCAGAACCTGGAATGCCAGCCCACCTGGAATGGCAGAACCTGGAATGCCAGCCCACCTGGATCTGTGATGCTCTGCTGGATTTGGACCATGCAGGAGGAGCTGGAAGATCCCAGGATGGAGGGATAAAATGGATGGAGACCACGGATAACCTGGAGAATCCAGGAGCTCCTGCTGGAATTGGGATGTCCCCTCAAGGTGGGGTTGTGCTGGCAAGGGGAGGTCTGGAGGTGACAATCCCAGGATCCAGAGGGTGGTGAAGTGCCCAGAGCCATCCAGAATCATGGGAAAGAATTCCAAGATGCAGGAAAAGGGCTGGGAATGCCTTGCCCAAGTCCTGACCTTGATGAGAGAACGTCTGAGCTGCTGTGGATGAGGAATTCTCCGAGGGAAGGACCATGGCACCCTCTGGATGCCATCGTGGTGTTGGGCAGCTCAGGAAGGAAGAGGAAAATCCAGGTTCTTCCAGAACATTCCAAGATTTTGGCATCCAACAAAGGAAGAGCAGGGAATCTCCAAAGGAGATCCAGATCTTGGGACTGGACACGGTCAGATCCATGGGGATGTGGTCAGTTCTGGAGAAGCTCTTGGAAAGGCACAGCAGCTTCCCAGGCATGGCTTTGGTTCCAGCTTTGTTCATCTGCCCTGGAGTTAGCACAGAGCCAGAAAATTCCATGTTATTTATAGGGACAAGTCAGGAAATTCTCCTTTTGGAATTTCCTTTTGGATGAACCTTCTGTATAACGGGAGAAATCTGCTTCTGCCTTCTCCTGGAGCTCCTGGAGAAAAGGAGGCTCCAGAGGGACCTTGTGGCTCTCCACAACTCCCTGACAGGGAGGGGGATTTGAGATCTGATCCCAGGGAATAACGGGATAAGAGGGAACAGCCTCAGGATGGGCCAGGGGAGGGGCAGGTTGGACATCAGCAGGAATTTCCTCATGGAAAGGGTGGTCAGGCCTTGGAAGTGCCCAGGGAGCTTTGGAATCCCCATCCCTGGAGGTCTCCAAGGAATTCCTGGATGTGGCACCCGGTGCCAAGGTGGGCATCGGGCACAGCTTGGACTGGATGATCCCAAAGTTTTCCAGCCGGGATAATCCCAGGATTCTGTGCTGGTGCAGGTTCCTTGCCCTTTTCCTCTGTGCAGGAATTCTTGCTCTGTGTTTTAATTCAGGCTCTGCAGACACCAGGGAGAGTTCAGAATCCAGAACTTTCCATTTCTCCATGTGTATTGGGAAGCCTGGAAAAATGGAGGCAGGAACTTGAGGGGAAAGCAAGGAAGGCGTCGTTCGGCTTTTGTGTTGTGCTCTGAAGTTCTGGGATTGCCGTTCCCAGGGATCAGCTGGGAATGTTCTCCTGGGGAAGGGAGAGCTCCAGGGAGAGCTCAGAGCCTGAAGGAGAGCAGGAGAGGGGCTTGGGACATGAGGGATGGAGGGACAGGAGCCAGGGAATGGCTCCAAATAGGAAAAGTGGAGATTGGGATCTTGGGAAGGAATTCCTGGCTGGGAGGGTGGGCAGGGGCTGGGCTGGAATTCCCAGATTTGCTGTGGCTGCCCCTGGATCCCTGGCAGTGCCCAAGGCCAGGCTGGAACAGTGGAAGTATCCCTGATCTGGGGGTGGGATTGGATGGGATTTAAGCTCTTTTCCCACCCAAACCGTTCCATGATTCCACCTGATTTCCGTCCAGTGTCACTGCAGCCCCAGCTCGGAGCTGGGTCCCTGCTGTGGTGTCCCTGTCCCAGCAACGGCGCCTCCGAGGCTCCGACACTTCCCAATCAAAGCTGCCTGGAAGGGGAAGGTGAGGCTCTCCCTGATATCTCCAGACCATTGTTTCCACCATCTTGGCATTTCCTTAGAAGCATTTCCAGCATTTCCTTGGAAAGGTCACTCAGGAGCTCCTTGTCCGCAGCCCTTCCTAGAATCCCAGACTAGTTTGGGTGGGAAGGGACCTCAAATCCCATCCTGTGCCACCCCCTACCATGGATGGGGACATTTTCCATCGACCAGGTTGCTCCAGGTCTTTCCCAACCTGGATCCCATCCCTGAGGTTTGCAGAGGTGAGTTGTTATCCCTGATTCGCTGCGGAAGCTTCCCTGCTCCCAGCTGTCCATGTGAGATGCAGCACCTGGAAATACCTGGAGAGGTAAAAACTCATCCTATGGGAATTCTGGGTTTTCCCCTCCTTCGGGAGGTTCCTGATCCGTGGAATTAAGGTTGGTGGTGTTTCAGATTTGCTCCTCTGATCCATTCGTGGTTGTCCTGGTGATGGGTGGCTTTGACAGTGTTCCTTCTCCAAGTGCTCATCACTGGGATGGGCTTAGAGGGAATTTTTGTCCTCCAGTGCTGGGAATTCCAGAGAAGATGCAAACAGCGAGGCAGGAGGTGGCTCGGGGAATGTTGGTTCACATTGGTTTGGAAACCCTCTGGAACAAACTTGGCTTCACATGCAGCTCCTGTTGAAATCCGATTTAATTTATGGAGGGAGGAGGAATATTGGGTGAGAGGCCGGAATTTTGGGAATGCTTTCTGGTGAGAATCTGGTTATTGTTTGCTTGGAGAGGATTAATAGGATTCACGTTTTTTCCGAGCCTCAACAGTTTGTACTCGGTTCAAATTAAATAATTCCTCAAAAAACCTCACACCCAGATGGGAACAAACTCTGGGAATTGTGCTGGAAAATCCTCCTGTCCTGCACCTGTGTTTGGTCATTCCCTGTAAGGTTTATTCCTTGAGCTGTGATCTCAGTGTGAACCTCTGCTCATGGAAAAACATCCAGCTGGAGTCGACTTCCACGAGCTTGGAAAACAAAACCCCGTGACGGCGTTGGTGAGATGAGAACCTCGGCGCCGCAGGAACTCAGCGCGGAGCTTCGGGAACGGCCGGGAAAACTCCTGGAAAACCTCGTGTGTGACTGCAAGAAGAGTCCAGTTCCAGGAGACAACAGATGGACAAGGGGGAAATGAGGAATTCCCGGGTTTGGAGTTTTCCTGCTTTGGGTTGGGACAGGGTTGGGAGTTTTTGCAGCTGCTCCTCCAGCAGTGCTGTGTTCGGAGTTGGGAACGGGGACGGAGCTGGGGACGCGCTGATGTTGTGGCTGCTGCTTTGTCCTCACCCTGAATCCAGAATTCCCGGTGTCCCCGCTCGGTCCCCGAGGAGCTGCACGAGGACTTTGCCGCTCTTTGATGTTTCACTGATCTCAGTCTCCATCCCTGACCTGCTTGGACGGGGCTTGGAGTGCCTGGGGATAACAGGAGGTGTGGAATGTCAGGAGGTGGAATGGGATGGGCTTTAAGGTCCCTTCCAGCCCAAAGCCCTGTGTGATTTTCTCTCCAGAACTCTGTGGTGTTTCATTTTCCTCTCCCTGTATTTGTACCTTCTTCTTTTCCCACCTCACAGAACCGAATTCTCAGTGATTTCACCCAAACCATGCCCCACTTCCCTTGACTACGGTGCTTTTTGTGTGGAGATTTATTTTTGTTGTTCCTGTATGATTTTACTCCTCTCTGTTTCAAACCCTTTCTATTTAAGCTCTTGGAGAGATCGGATATTTTCTACCCACAGAATTCCAGCCTCGTCCCACCCTGTGAATTCTTGCAGGGTTTGCTCTTCACCCATGAGAACGCTCATGGGAGTGTCCTCCTGGAAACCGCTCTGGCCTCGGCTCAGCTCCTCCCAGTTGGAGCTGGTTGGAGTTCTCCACCTAAATGGTTCCACTTCCAACTCATCCCTCGTCACCCTTCCGACAGGGGTGTTTCATGCTTTGCTTACTGCTCCTAAAATTATTAATTGTAAATTAAACCCAAACTCTGTTGTCACAAAGAAGTGAAATGGCAGGTTTTAAGCAATGCCGTTGCAAGTGTCACCATTGGTTGTGTTCCCTGTGACATCCAATTTGTTGGGTTGAGCTTGTTAATCAGCTGTTTAATTGATTAATCACCTGTTCTCTATATTTAAGATTTTAAACAGTGAAAGAAATCGGGTTTTTTGTGAATTTTGAATGCTTTAAACTGTGATGCAAATCCCGCTTCCGTGCCTCGGGTTGCTTTTCTCCCCGTCCTAGAAGCCGCTGTGAGCAGATGCCAAAGATGACCCATCTAATCCTTGTCTTTTAACTTGCAGCTTTGTGTTGTTCTTGGAAAGTTTCGCACCACTTGTGAATTCCCTGAACCTTGGCCTTGCCAGCCCCCTTGTGTTGGGCCCTCCTCCTTTTCAGCTTGCCCAAATTAAGACCCACTTGGCTCTCCAGCACTTGGCTGCCACCGGCGGGCGGGCACCTCCCCACGCTGGCGTCCGCCAGGCATTGCTGAAAGACGCAATGTTTAGCCCCAGAGGAACCTTGCCCCCGAGGCCCAGAGGACCCAACCCGTCGGGCACCAAACCCCCGGCAGCTTTCAGGGCCGGAGGCGCGGCGGGGCCGCCCAGGAAAGCCGCGCCCGCGACGCCCCAAGGAGCTCCCCAGAGATTCTCGGGGCAGGACGCGCTGCAGTGGACGGGTTCGCAGAGGATCAACGTCCGCGTCACGCTGCACAGGGCCGATCCCAGGAAGGTCAAGGAGAAGACCGGCCTGCACCAGGAGCAGAAGGCAGACCCACGTGCCACTCGCTGGGATGGCGGCCCCTGTCCCGCCGGGCCGAAGCCGCCCGGCTCAGCGCCGGTCTCGGAGCAGAACTGCAACCCCCAGAACCGCTACACGCCCGAAAGCGCCTCCAGCATTTTAGCGAGCTTCGGGCTGTCCAACGAAGACCTGGAGGAGCTGAGCCGCTACCCGGACGACCAGCTGACGCCTGAGAACATGCCGCGGATCCTGCGGGAGATCCGCATCCGGAAGATGGGCCACGCCGCGCCCGGCCTGCACGCTCCGAGCCGGGGGGAGGAGCCGGCGGGCGAGAGCAGCGGCCCCGCCGTCAAGAGCAAAGTGATCGACTACGGCCACGCCAGCAAGTACGGCTACACCGAGGACCCGCTGGAGATCCGCACCTACGACCCCGAAGCGCTGCCCGAGGAACCGCTGGAAACGCGCGTCTTCAATCCCGAAAGCTCAAGCGCGGAGAACCGGGAAGAATTCCAGCGGGAGCAGAGCGTGCCGGTGGCCGTGCCGCCGCCCAACGTGCCGTGCAACCCCGTGTTCCCGGCCGAAGACCTCATCAAGCTGCCGGCCTTCCCCGCCGACTCCTCACCCGCTCCGTCGTTTTTCCCGGCCGAGCCGCCGGCCAAGGTGCCGGTGCTGTGCGGCGCCGTGCCCGCCGCGCTGCCGGCGGTGAAGCCGGCGTCGCAGCCACCCATGCCGCCGGTGCTGCCGCCTATTCTGCCGGCGCTGCTGCCCACGCCGCTGCCGCAGCCCATGCTGCCCCCGGTGATGCCGCCGCTGGTCCAGCCGCCCGTGTCCCAGCACGTGTTGCCGCCCTTGACGCCGCCGCCCTTCTCGAGCGGGCTCCTGGCCGCCATCAGCCAGCACGAGCAGAAGCAGCGCAACGCCAGCAGCGCCCATCCCGGGCCCAGCGCCGCCGGCGGGGCCTCGGCGGGACACAAACCCTTCCACAAACCCTTCCACCCGCCGGCACAGGAGCCCATCAAATCCCCGTTCGGGGTGGTGAAGGCGTCCTGGCTGCCCGTGTTCCCGGAGCAGAAGAGCAAATGCCTGCCCACCCCGTCCATGATGAACGACTACTATGCCACGTCGCCGCGAATATTCCCACATTTGTGTTCTCTGTGTAACCTTGAATGCACTCATATGAAGGTGAGTGGCTTTCCCAGATTATTCCCTAAGCGTGTGTACTCGGCACCTTTTCCTGCCGCTGGTTGTTTTCCCTGGGAATTCCATGGATTGGGATGCTGGTCGCCAAGTCTGAGTGTTGGGAATGGTGCTATAATTATTGTAACAGCGTGTTCTGCTCCCAGTTGCATTTCAGAGTTGCTTTACGTGTTGATTTTTATGGTTTTTTTTTAGCATTGAAATGTTTTTTGACTTTGCAGCGGGTTTCAAACACCAAAACAAACCTTGAGCAGCGAGTTAAATATTGATGTTGTGTCCGGGGGACTCAAATCATGTCTGGGGGTGGGTGAGATGTCTGTGTGTTCATTCCCCCCCTCTTCCTCCTCCAAACTCTGCCTGAAAACAAAAGAGCCCATTTAGAACCCGAAATTTCATCTTCCAAATCTGCTCTGTGTGACAGCGCTGAATATTCCAGAGGCTGGCTCGGGGCGACGTGGAAAATGCATCCATTCATCCCACCGGGCTTTCAGCCTTGAAGGAAATCACAGTTTGAGCTTTGAAGGAAAAAATAAAGGGAGAAAATGGCGGATATTGGGGGATAAAAAATGTTTTGGAAGCTGTAGGTTTTCCTGGAAAAGCCCTAGGTTTGATCCATTAGAAATGTGGGAGAATGTGATAAAAAAACACGGAGTAATTAATTAATAATTGTTTAATGTGATTGAATTGCAAAGTGTGGAGAGGCTGTGGGGGAGGGATTTTTGTGATTTGGCAAAATCTTGGAGATTTTAGGCTCTGTTTGCTGTGAATTAAAAATCTGGCTGAAAATGGGGATGGCTTTGTTAGGGAAAAAACCAGAAATTCCCAAACCCTTTTTCCCAGGAAGTGCTGAGGGCCGGGGAGGTGGGCAGCTGGAAATGGGAAGGGAAGGATGATTTTAAATAAAAATGGGTAAAATTGAACAGGAAATCAAAAGTGGGGGGGGGGGTGTTAACAAAGGGGAAAAGCGGTTTGGGAAAAGGGAAGGAACTTAGATGGGAATTCTTCGCTCATTTAAGGAGGGAAATGTTGTCACTAAAAATCTGTTGGCAAATCAGCTGTGGCTGAGGGTGGATTAAAGGGTGTGAGATCTTGTCTTGGTGGCACGGGGGTGGGATGTGTTCCCAGGAATCCTGATCCTACTGCAGCCTCCCAAATCTGCTCCCTGTCCTTCAGCTCTGGCCCGGATTCCCTTCCTTTGGGAAGCGTGTGGTGTTTGTCTCCCAGGGACACAGGAGACCTCCCAGGAGCAGCCCTGGCGCAGAAGAACCACAAGAGTTTGGGAATTTTATCCCAAAAATAAAACTTTGATGAAGAAATGTCCAGCTGGTGTATCCATGAATTGCAGTGATCGAAGAATTCCTCTCAGTTCCAGCTCTGCAGTTCAGCAAATCTGGTCGGTTTGGGTGGTTGGAGATGACCTGGACATTCAAGATTTGTCTTCCCAACCATTCCCTGTCAGTTCTGGGAGAGCTGGATGGGACCTCAGGCTGGAAGAGCCACCAGATCCAGTGATTCCCAAGGACTTGGGACTTTGGAGGCTGTCCCAGGTGGCATGACTGTCCCCGGCCTGGAGAAGGGGATTTCATGGATGGTGGCACTTGGAGTTGTCACCAGCTCCGTGCCCAGGTGGGACCAGCCAGCCTGGGATTGGGATTGGCGCCGTTCAGCGTCTCCGTCGGTGACAAGGACACCGGGATCACCCTTGGCACGGTGAAGGTGACACCAGGCTCTGCACTGGGATCACACCTGGAGGGATTTTCTGGGACAGCCTGGAGAGGTGGGACCAGCGAGGGCAGGAGCTCCTGGGGCAGGACAATCCCAGCACAGATCCGAGATGGGAAGAAAACGATTGGAGCAGCTCTGGGAGAAGGACTTGGGCTGTTGTGGGTGGGAAGCTCCAAATGTCCCGGACAGATCCCTGTGCCCTGGGCTGATCCTGCAGCGTGGGCAGCAGGAAAGGTGGGAATTCTGCCCAGGTGAGACCCCTCCTGCAGAGCTGCCTCCAGCTTTATGGCAACGTCAGGAGAACCTGGAACTGCTGGAGCAAATCCAGAGGAGGCCATGGAGCTGCTCTGGAGCCAGGCTGGGAGAGCTGGGAATGTTCACCTGGAGAAGGGAAAAATTCCAGGGAATCCTCAGAGTCCCTGAAGGGGCTCCAGGAGAGCTGGAGAGGGACTGGGGACAAGGGACAAAGAGACAGGAGCCAGGGAATGGCTGCCACTGGGAAAGGGGAGATTGGGCTGGGATCTGGGCAAGGAATTGCTGGCTGGGAGGGTGGGCAGGGGCTGGGCTGGAATTCCCAGATTTGCTGGGGCTGTTCCTGGATTCCTGGAGAGCCCAAGGCCAGGCTGGATCGACTTGGATCCACCTTGGGTTAGGGAAGGTGTCCCTGCCCATGGCAGGAGTGGGAATGGGATGGGATTTAAGGTCCCTTCCTTCCAACCCAAATCATTCCAGGATTCTGGGATAACAGGAACTGACATTGGATTAAGGTGCCCAGTGATGAAAACCTTCTCTATCCCATGTCTGAAGACCCTGAAAACAAAATTCCAGCATTGGGTTCTGAGTTCAGGCTGTTGGTGCTGAGCTCCCTTTTCCCATGGATTTTTCCATGGATTTTTCCATGGATTTTTTTAATCTGCTCTTGGATTGACTCATTTTGGATCCAACCACGCCGCGTTGCCCATGAGAAGAGAATTCCAGCCCCTGGAATATGAAACCCAGAAGTTCCCACCTCACCTGGATGTGGGATATTCATCCCAACATCCTCCCTCCATCTTGGCTGTGCCAAAACTCTGGAAACGGAATTTTTCTTGGAAAACCAAAACCTCTCCTGGATGTCATTTTTACAGATTTCTGAGACATTTTAAGGGTTGGGTTGGGGTTTTTTTGGTGGTTTTTGGGGTTTTTTTGTTAGAAGCCACAAATTTTGGTATTTCCCGCTTGCATCCAGAGTTTTTGATGGAAAGTGGATCATTTGAAGGAGGCAGGTCCAAAATATTGGGAATTTGTGGAAATGCTGGAGGTGTCCATGGAAGGTGGGGTTGGGGCAGCAGCAGAATTTGACAGATTTGGCCTCATTTTGATCTCAGGCAGGAAGGGTCGTGGTGGGAAGTTGGACTCTGATCTTGGAGAATGTTCCTGTGGGATCCTCAGGGCTGGCTGGGAGGGGGCGCAGCCACACCAAGGTGGATTTGGGGCATAAAATCAGAATTTGAGGCAAAAATCAATGCTCGGGCCAGGTATTCCCAAACATCTTCGTGTCCTGGAGGTTTTTAGGGCAAAATTCCCAATTCCAGTCTGGGATGGGCGGAGTCTGACCCCCTGCTGTTCCCTTTTCATTCTGATTTCCCAAAAAGTCACAAAGGATTTTATGGACATTCCATGGAGCAGCTTCGTTTTCCGCTCAGAATCGCGTCCTGTGGGAATAACAAAGGGAGATTTGTGGGATTCCTCCTTCTCCAAACTCATCATGTCTTGGATGGAGCAGATTTCTTGGAATGACAACGATTCCCTCATCCTCACTCCCATCACATCCGGAATGAAGTGGATTTGAAACATTCCCAGCACGAGGGATGGGATTTTATCCTTATTTTTATCCACTTTTGTTCCCCAAATCCATTCAGAGTTGGGGGCGACGCCTCCTTGGACCTCGAATCTGTGAAATCCTTGGGAATTTCTGTTTTCCATGAAGATTTGCGCTCGGAATTCCTTCACTGGACACTTTGCTCCGCCACCTTCTGCTTCCAGGATTTCCTGGTGGTGATCCATGAGTCAGAGGAGGTTGAGATGGAATTAGGAAAGGTGGGAATGGAAGAGTTCAGATGGAATTTTTCTACTCACCAGGATTTATGGGAAGGGATCCTGTAATTTTAGGGGAAGGATTTCTTTGGATCCCAGGAAAAATCGTGGCTGTTTTCCTGAAATGTCCAAATCCAGGTTGGATGTGCTTGGAGCAACCTGGGATAATGGGATCATCTTTGGCTTCCCTTCCAACCCGACCATTCCATGATGGTTCCATGGGCAGTGGAATATTCCCAAAGAGTGGGAAGAGCCAGGAATGAGTAAAAAGGAGGAAAATCCATAAATCCAGAGGGCTTTGGATTCTGTGGACACTAGAGTATTCCCAAAGAGTGGAAAGGGCCAGGAATGAGGTAAAAAGGAGGAAAATCCATAAATCCAGAGGGCTTTGGCTGGTGAGGACCTGGCAAGAAGAAGATTCCCAAAAGTCTTGGATCAGCAACTGGAGGAATTTGGGAGCCAAAACCTCTCCTTGGCACTGTGGAATTGGAATTCTGGGAGTGAAATTCCCTTTTCATTCCCACCAGTTTTCCTTGAGGAACAGCTTTGGTTTATCCTGGTGAAATCCAAACCTGGAAAAATCTGGATCCTTGGGAATGGCATTGCTTAGGGATAGTTTGGAATTGGGGGAAAACCAGCTTGGAATGCTGAAACTGCTGCTTTATCCTCATGGGAATTATTCCATCACCCTGATTCTTCAGATCCATTGTTTTATATTAATTATTCCATATTTCATTGGATTTTATTGTCTAAGAGCAGCTGGAAGTTGATTTTTTCCCCAAAGATATTTAATAATTATCATGGGTGATATTCCCCCTTGAAGAATTCCAGAGTTTTCCAAGGAATTTCCCTCCTCCATAGAAAACTGCCTCCTTTTTTCCCCAGCTCCCTGTCCATATTCCCAGTTAAACCTGACTTTAGGCATTTTTACACGGAATTAAATCCTATTTTAATCTGATTTTTTAAACTGTAAACGAGCGTGAAAAACATCCCGAGGCTCTGGAATGACCTTTGAGCTGTGACGTGATGGGAACTGAACATTTCCAGAGCTCCAGGCACAGAAATTCCAGGCTGGGAATGAGATGGGGTGTGGAGATGCCACGTTTGGAGGGAGCTGGAATCGCTCCTGGCCGTGACAGCAAATCAGGGATTTATTCCCTGTCATTCCCGTTTTTTGGAGCAGCCTCTGGTGATCCACGTGCTGCTGCCATCCCCAGCGTGGGGTGGGGGGGTTAATTGGTGAATTAATTGCTTTAATTACCTGATCCATTAATAATTCATTCATTTAATAAATGGGTTGGATTAATCAGTTTAATTGAGGCTTTAGTTCTGGAGCAGCGCTAACCAGCTCTTAACCTCCTGCCCCAATTCCCTGGAAATTTGGCTGTTCCGAGGTAAAAATGGGCTGGAAAGGGAACACCCAGCTCCGAGGGACCGGGCGGATCCCGGCTCTTCCAGCCTGATCCCGGCTCTTGCAGCCTGATCCCGGCTCTTCCAGCCTGATCCCGGCTCTTCCAGCCTGATCCCGGCTCTTGCAGCCTGATCCCGCTCCTCCCGATGTTCTCTTTCCCCAGGACTGGATCCTGCACCAGAACAACCCCGCCCACCTCGAGAGCTGCCGCCGGCTGCGCCAACAGTAAGGGATCCATGGGGGATCCGGTGGGAATGCACGGGGGGATCCACAGGGGATCCGGTGGGAATCCAATGGGAATGCATTGGGGATCCAGTGGGAATCAGTTGGGGATCTGCCGAGGATCCATTGGGAATGCATTGGGAACCCACTGGGATTGAACTGGGGATCCATTGGGAATCAGTTGGGAGCCCATTGGGAATCCACTGGGGAATCCATTTGGGATCCAGTGGTAATCAATTTGGGATCTGCCAGGGATCCATTGGGAATCCACTGGGGAATCCATTTGGGATCAACTGGGGATCCACCGAGGATCCATTGGGAATTCATTGGGAATCCACTGGGATTGAACAGGGGAATCAATTTGGGATCAGTTTGGAACCCACTGGGGATCCATTGGGAATGCACTGTGGAATCTACTGTGGGATCCAGTGGGAATCCAGTGGGAATTCGATTGGGATCCACTGAGGATTCACAGGGAATCCACTGGAGATCCATTGGGAATGCACGGTGTAATCCATTTGGGATCTATTGGGAATCAATTTGGGATCCATGGGGAATCCAGTGGGGAATCCATTTGGGATCCCTTGCTGATATTTTTGAGATCCACTGCGAATCAGTTGGGCGTTCACTGGGAATCCATTTGGAATCCACTGGGAATCCATTTGGAATCCACTGGGAATCAAGTGGGGATCCACCAGGGAATCCCTTTGGGAACCACTGGGGAATCCATTGGGAATCATGGAATGCTGGAGAGGGACCTTAAATCCCAACAGTTGTGCCCCATCCATGGGCAGGGAGAGCTCCCACTGTCCCAGACAGATCCAAATCCATCCCAGCCCGGCCTTGGGCACTGCCAGGGATCCGGGGGCTGGGAATTCCTGGGATTTCCTGGGAATTCAGCCCAGCCAGCAATTCCTTGCCAAGATCCCAGCCCAATCTCCCCTTTCCCAGTGGCAGCCATTCCCTGGCTCCTGTCCCTCTGTCCCTTGTCCCCAGTCCCTCTCCAGCTCTCCTGGAGCCCCTTCAGGGACTCTGAGGATTCCCTGGAATTTTCCCCTTCTCCAGGGGAACATTCCCAGCTCTCCCAGAGCAGAGGGGCTCCAAAATCCTGGAATGGTTTGGGGTGGGAGGAACCTTAAATCCCATCAGGGACATTCCCAAACAGAAATCAGCATTTGGTGCTTTGGGGTCCCAAATGGGAATATTTTTCTGGAAAAATCCGCGGGTTTTTTGGGGAATTTTGGTTTTTCCACTGACATTTTTCCCTTTGTCATTGGCAGATATCCCGAGTGGAATCCTGAGGCTCACTCCTCCAACAGGTACTTTGAATTCCTCCCCTTAATTACTCATTAATTAATTAATTAATTCATT